>NW_010305960.1:53354-63290 GCF_000700745.2 Antrostomus carolinensis
GTGATTTATTAAACAGACTCCTTATTTGTAAACAAAATCAGAGCCACAAATGTACGGAGATAGTTGCACTTCCTGGCTAAATAAGAGGCAGACAAAGAGCCTTAATGATGCACCAAAAATGCTAACCAAAAATGTACTCTTAAAAAAAAAAAAAAAAAATCACCAATTTAATGCTTTTTGTATTTCATTTATCAGCCATGTAGTCATCATTCCCCTCCCTACCACCATCTGTACACACTTTCCCAATAGACCATCACAGCTGTCCCGTTTCTCACACAAACAGTACCTTTTATATGCTTCCCAACTGTTTTTAATAACTGTTCTGTGCACAGCACTGTACTTCCTTTGTTTTCTTTTTTTTTCTTTTTCTTTTTTTTTTTTTTAAATATGAAAAAGAGACATAATCCAAACAAACAGGTCATCGCAGCGATCGGTATAGAAAGGCAATTAAAATGTTAAATGCCTCCATGGCCATTGACCCGTCCTCGAGCCGCACCAGCGGCCCCAGCGCCGAGCTGAAAAGTTCCCTGGAGAAGTTGCTAAGGTAGACGAAGCTTGTTCAAAAAACAACGTACACGAGAAAGATTGTCTGAGAAATCTTCCTCCCTTTTAATGAGGAACCATTATTAATATTAGATACTGCTTGTGCAATCGCAGAAAGTTTTTTGAAGCTCTCAAAGCACATCTATCAACTCAATGCCACTGCCCTGTATTTTGGAACCATGTGGACAGAAACATCTCATTTTCTTTTCAAACTCTGACTCATTTCACACTTTCCAAACTCTCCAAGTGTCCTGAATTTGCATCGCTGGTGCTGGTGCCTTCCCTACGCTCACTCCTGCTGCTGACGGTGGCACTGCTGGGACCCCAAGCCGGGCTGGACCGCACAAGCTCGGTGGCCTGCAGCGGGGATGAAGGCACCAAGCAGCTGAGCATAACTCAACCTCAAGCCCGAGCAAACAAATCTGCGACAGCAGGGAGAGATCCAGCCAGGAATGGGGAGAAAAGCAGGACTTTCTCAGCGACCCAGCTCGTGGAAAACCTACCCTACCAACAGGACATTCAGGAATGAAAACTCTATACACTTGTTTTTTTCCAGGGCGATGTCCACAGCATCCTTCAGCATGCTGCAGGCAGATGTGAGCATCCCACCCTGCAGCACACAAATAGTCCATAGCTCCGCACCGGACGGGACGGCCGCAGACAACCAAGCTCCATGCCGGGATGGGGACCCTGCTCATTCCATCCTCGTCACCCACTTTTTAAACAGAAGAATTTATTACTAAATACCATGCATGTGGAAAACAACTGGTCCATGCTCACAATTCCCATCACAATTTTGACCTCTAGCTTTTGACCAGAAAAAGAAATAATGTCCACGTTTAAAGTGGGCTCTGAGCATAATATTTTGCCTATATATCGTGCTTGTGCATCCACATTAGAAAGAATAGACACTGTGCATCCCCAAACAGGACTGAGCTCCCTGGCCGGGTGTTTGCAACGGCATCTGCCTAGGAAGAACCTAAACCAGAGTTGCTGAAGCTGATGTCCTTCTCTATATGAAACAAAAAATAAATAAAAAAAAGATCTTGACCACAAAAATCTCACTTCTTACCTGACTGCCCTTTTTTCCCCCAATTTTTTGTGTTGGAAACTTTTTTTCCGGTGTTTTTTCCAACTTCACCATCAAACCTACACTCACAAGGGTTCGGCGGCTATCGAGGCTGATTCTCCCGTAGCCAGGCAAGCCGTTTGTGAAGCTTTCAAATAAAATGATGTGGGATTTACTTTTTAGCTAAATGACAACTACTTTTTTACTTTTTAACACAGAAACAAATGTAAAGAAGTTTGTTGGCTATTTTTAATGAAGTCCTCATCACATCAGGAAAAGTCCTCGTCATCACACAATAAAAGCATTGCAGTGGCTATCCTCCCTAAAAGGGATCCCAACAATAGCTGGGCTTTAGAAAAGCATCCCGATACAAAGAATTCATTCTTTTGATTTACTTGAAACTATTTGGCCTTAAAAAAAAAAAAAAAAAAAAAAAAAAAAAAAATCAATTTTTTGTTCCATATTAAATTAAAAAGTATTGGGTAAAAAGATCAGACAAAATTTCAACTGAATATCCTTAGGATTAAATCTGATTGACAATGTATTTCTGCATTAAAATCTCCAGTAAGTGTTCAACTTGACAATAAATGGAGCAACTCTCTAGCTTGTCTTTTGATTCCCTTACAGGGGTTCATCCCTGTTCTTTCAGCACATTACAAGGTATTTTGTAGCACACGCACCGGCTTCAAACACTAAAATAGAAATGTAACCAGACGGGATGTTTATTACAAAGCTCACGCAGCTCATTATCTGTACCTCATACACAAGAGTAAATGTGTTGATGCAGAAAAATACAACATGAATGAGGCTGTCTCAACACTTTGCATTTAGTTCTTCATCCTTTCTTTCTCCTGAAACCTTCAGCAGACCGTGCACGGTGCCTGAGCTCACCCTGCAAACTTTCCCCTTGTTGAGTGCTCCAGTTTAGGGTTAGATCAAGCCTAAGAGTGCCGTACGGAGACGCCTTCCTATGAAATATTTCTCCTGAGTTTGCAAATGCATTTTGCACCTAGAAAAGATCCCTGCAGCCGCGTGGTGGGTTTCCCGGGATGATGAGCACTCCTGCTCTCCCATCATGTGTTAATTAAAATCATAGAATCATTTAGGTTGGAAAAGATCTTTAAGTTCATCGTGTCCAACCATACTTAACGTGGGGTGAGGGTGGCTGGGATGAGAAGAAAGATGTGCAGCACAGAGGACGGTGCAGAACACGTTTAGACTTTCAATACTGATCATAGAATGGCCTCGATTGGAAAAGCCCTTTAAGATCATCGCGTCCAACCATGAACCCAACACTGACAAGTCCCCGACTAACCCATGTCCCTCAGCACTATGTCTACACGACTCTTCAGTCCCTCCAGGGATGGGGACTCCACCACTGCCCTAGGCAAAGGTGATGCTATGGGCATATGATGAATATGACAAACGGATGAAAACAAGGATCAGGAAACGCACGAGCTACACCTCTGTGGTCAGGGCTAAGTGCCACGGTGGCAAGTCCAAAGAATTTTCTGTCACCTACAGCTCTTGTGGGCAATGCCATGTTAGTTTTATGTCCCGTGGAAGGTGTGTTCCATCCCCATATGCACTGCAAGCCCTGCCTGGAGCCCGTGTATCACTGGTCAGGGTCTCAGGCAGCACAAACTCACCAGTGCCACTGTCCAGCTCCTCATGGCACCAGCAAGAGCCCGGGATGGACACAACCGCCCATGGGGCGTGTACACCACGTGAGTGAGATGGGCAGGAGAAACCCACCGACCGGTACTCCCCAGGTAGCACCGAGGGCTTCCTGCTGCACCCAATGGGTGTCCTGTTGGAGGAGACCACAGTGATACGCCCTCCTGTGATGTTTTTAAATGACCTTTTAACATCACCAAAAAAATCTAGAGCGCTACCGAGTTCCATCTCATCAACCAGCCAACCACCAGGTACTATGCTCACAGGACCTTCTCCAACGCAACCAGCTCACCTGGCCAAATAACCCAGCCTTGGACACCCACCAACCCCATGATAATTTTGTGCTTCACTACGGATATATCTCACCCCAAAACATGAACATGCTGAAACATCCAATCATGTTCTGGCACGCATGCAAAAAAAAAAAAAAAGGAAAAAAGAAAAAGAAAAAGCCCATGGCAACAAAGACGACAGCTTGCCAATGGCAGCTGCTGCACGCACACACAAAATTAAACTATATTCTTCTGAAAAGGGATATTATTATGGTATTTGTTTCCCCTTACCCATCACCCTCACCCATTCCCTCACGAAATAAAGGGGGAAATATCAACATACATCAAACATTAGGAGAGATGGATTTAATTTTTTATTTTTTTTTTTTAAAAAGGAGAGAGATGCACTGCCCTGAGGAGGGATGGGATGGAGAATGCAGGGTTTAACAGGAGATCCAACTGGGATTGGGGCTAGATGCATGGAACTGCCCTGAAATATTGACTCATCTACGGTTGTAGGGCACATGCAAATAAAACATTTATCCTTTCTATTGCAGGAGGCCCACGGATGCTGAACTGCATCAAGTTTGGTCAAGCCAGCCCTCAGCTATAACAAAAATCTGCAAAAACAGTCTTATATAAGTTAAACAGCATCTGATGGTACCTATCTCCACTTCCTTTCCCTGATGCCTCCCGTGCTGCTATGCAATGCACGAGATAGCCGTCTCCTCACTTGTGAAGATAAATGTCATCTTGGACCTCTGACATCATGTATTCTCCAAGTAATTATTTTTGATATCATAAGAGTTGTACAGGGTGCACAATAAAATTAAAAAGTAGAAAGCAAGGTTAATAAGATTATCGTGTTGGTATAATAGGTAATGCATTTTGCAGTATATCCTTAAATCTGCCCTCTCAAAACATAATTAAATAACTGTGATTTATATTTTAAAGGAACGCAGACATGCAGTGTATCCTCCTACCCACATATGCTAATTACTTTCAGCCCCTAAAAATCACACAGTTGTTTGCAGCTTTTTAATCCTCATGTGTAACATAACCCGGACTCAGGTCCAAGTTATGAACAATAAAGTCCAGGAAACTTTCAGAATAGCATGTCATTAAACCCGTCTTGATTTTATCTTGCTAATCTAATGGCACTGATGTGTACCGAAGCCCGCGGGGAAGGAGGAACGACTCCCCGGAGCCCTTCACACCGGCCCGAGAGCCAACGTGCTGGCTGGCTGTGACACCAGGATAGCACTGGGACCGGGAGGACGGATATTAAGGACCCAGAGAAGAGACCGAGACCCCGTTAGGAGGAACTGATGGATGTATAAACTCAGGATATCTCATCCTGGGCCTCACCATGGGTCTGGGTGCACCGTGGTGGCGCAGGGACCATGGCCAACCTATGCCTACACGCTTCGGCACAGGCAAAGCTCAACGGCGCAGCTCTCCATTTCGCACTCGCACGTGAGAGTCTGGCACACAAAATGGAGGCCCTTGTGTATTTTACAGACAGCGGCTACAAATCCAGCCTGAATCCACCTGCGTGACGGGGACCATGTCCTCCTCCTCCATGCCGAGCGGTGACGATGCCGCACGCGGGGCTGAGCTCATGCACCCACATCCATCCCCTGGGTTGGGATGCAGAGTGACACTAGCTAGAAACACTTCCAAAAAATATCTAAATACACTGTTATCTCTTCAAAATTAATTACACTGTGATGAGAGGACTGGCTCGGGAGCTGTCCTTGCAACTGGGCATAAAATGCTGTGACATTCCCCATAGAACTTGCTGGGATAAAACTGCCCCACATGTCACGGGCACCATGACCCATGTGCTGATCCCAGCTGGGCTTTTTGGTGGCTACCATAACACAGGTGATAATTAACAATAACCACAGATGAAATGAATTAAGAGCATCATATGAACAGAAAAAACAAAGTGATCAAAATGAATTTTAGTCCACCAACAACTCTTATCTACTGAGAATCCTCACTGTTGTAAGGAAAACCTTCAGGGTCATCTGCTGTTAGGAGGCTAAAATAATTTGCCCTGAATTTACAGCCTGTAATTTAATCAGCAGCTCCAGCCCTTGCCTGTGCAGAAGGGAACTGGGGCAGAGCTGGACCCACAGCTCCCAACGAAGACACCCCAAAAGCTGCATCCTGACAAGGACAGTCCCCAAGCCCCGGTGGGTCCAACTTTGGGACGTATGTGGCAAAGCACAGGCTTTTGGGGAAGGGTTGAGGGTTTACGGAGCAGCAGGCTGGGGTTTGTTTGCTGGTTGCGAAAGCCTCGGCCGGTGCCTGAACCAGAAGCATCGAGGGGAGGAGGAGCAGGAGGAGCTGTGAAGAAGCTCAAGGCACGGAAAGCGAGGGATGCTCTTTGCTTTACATCCAAATGGGGAGAAAATACATAATTGTAATAATAAATAGCGGGTTTTATGAACAATTAGGATTCCACTGTCTCTCTGAAGGGTTTGAAAAGCTGACACGATGTTTTGGGTTCTCCAGATTCAGCTTTGAGGCCTCAACCAAGAGAAACATTCAGCCCCGCTGCGTACAGCAGTGACCACAACAAAGATTGTGGTTTCTCCCACACTCGCCTTAAATAGATCTAAATTAATGCTATTCATCATTGGGTGGAAAAGAAGGGAAATATAAAAGTGCAGTTGCTTGTAGACAAGCCAGCAGCACTGGGCAACTTTCTTACCATTCAAAGGCTTCTCCCATTTCTGCAGGGAGGTATAGAAATAACATACCCTTATACCAGCTGAACCCACATCACCTGGAAAACATCCTGGGCATATGAAATACGTCTTTATCCCGTGTTTATTTGTTGTCACTGTTGTTGTTGTTGTTGGAGAAAGGGGAAAGCTAAACCACATGACTGAACTCCTGCCAGGGGTTCGTGATAGAGCAGACCGTCCCAAGTGCCGCACCAGTTAGTATCTGAATTATCACGGATACTCACCGGCTCAGTTACAACTGCGCGGGGAGAGCAGTTGTCCCACCTAAATCCTGCTTCTGTCAGCTACTGCCCTGCTCCCAGCTGCAGAAAGCCATCGGTCCCGCTCCCCAAAGTGGGGAGCATCGATGGATGGAGAGATCTTTCTGCACCACGCAAGGTGTGCAGATCGCTATGACTGCATTTCATGCATACCCGTGATGGGTGGGTACCTGAAATTTGGGGTGTCGAGGGGCTGTAGCTGTCATCTCCTCACCTCTCCCAACTGAGACAGAGACCCAGGCTCCCACCACTGACTTTTTATGGGCACCATTTATAAAGCTAAAGTAATGCAAAATCTGCCTTCTCCTGGTTGGTATTCCTCGAGGGCAGAAATACCACGAGATGTCTTCATTTCACTTTTTTCTTTAAAACTACAGATTTCTCACCGTGGCAAAAATGAATGGAGAAAATAATCCCCTATGAGCCCCCAAACATTAAAATCTCAGCTGGACACTGAACTGTTCAGGTTCCTCCGAGCGTGCACAGGGCGCCCTGTACAGGGATAGCGTGTGGAATACCTGCTGCAAAGCTGGCTATTTTTCGGTAAATGTGATCTGTTTGTAGAAATATGTAGGGAATATTAACATCACAAACAAAACTTTAAGGACCGTTTTGGACGTACAATAGAACAGTCATGGGCTGGAAGTAGGTTTTCAAAAGCCTTATATACAGAGGGAATGTCACGGATGCTTTAAAAGTCTTCAGATACGTGTAAAACTGACATATATATTACATATTAGCTCCACAGAACAAACACCATTTGAAATGTGCCCCTTTTTAACTACCATTATGAGCTGTCTAAAGAGCATTTTGGTTGAAACTTGGGAGGAAAAGGGGGGAGGGGGGGGAAGCCCACTGATCTTACACCTGCTCTTTAGCAGTGGGAAGTGGGTTCTCAATCTGTTAACATGACCATCTGGCCAATCTGCATATCACGGCTATCTGGATTACTGTACGATGGAATGACAATAACGTAGCCAAAACAAAAGTAAAATGCATCAAAAACTAACAGTAGCGCAGCCCTTTTGATTTTTAAATTAAATAATAAATGTGGTATCACAGCAAAGCGAGAAAGTCGGCTAAATAATTAAAAATGAGCCTTCGCTACGGCATAATTAAGTAAACAATATGGTGTGTGTTTCTATATGAGCCGGCAGCAGTTTCCACCGTCGAACGCTCCACTTTTGCAAAGCGGCTATCAGGAGTTTGAGACGCTGCGACAGCTCTTTTGGTGATGTACAGTATTGTCAGGACACCTCTTGCATCCCTGCAACACACCGAACCGGCTGCAGCTATTAACAGGATTAATGCAGCAACAATCAATACCAATTGTACTAAAAGATTAGGGCGCAAAACCTTATGTACCTTTTGGACTCCTCCATAGACACCTCCATGGGTATTTTGGCTATTTTCTGCATTAACCCATCTTTGGGTTATTCCCATCGATGATGCCTCTTAGCGGTGGTCCAAGTAGAAATATTTTAAATCGGCCGATGGGAACATAAAATGGGTCTGCATAAAGTTCAAGGTCGTGTGCTTTATACTATTGCCCAGGCAATTAGCTACAGAGCGTATTTAGATGCTAAGTAAATTTTCACAGTCGCGGAAAATAAGGCCAACTTCTTGCATCTTCACTGGCTTCTATTCTAAACACGAACAACAACAAAAAAATGAGCTCGTGTAAATAAAACCCTATCCCCAGATTTTTCTTAAATTTGCGATTTTTAAACGTCCTTCTAAAAGATTAAAAGCTTTTCTCTGCCACAAATACCTCGCTAGCTTAATTCTCGCCTGGAGCGCATAACGATGACCGTCCAAAAAAAATAAAGCAGGCGTCGCAGCATGCTGGCCTGCCACCCAGCTTCGTCCACTGGAGAAGTCTCTAAAAAACTGTGACCTCTCACAAAATTTAACTACTTCCATTGCGAATCTATTCTCCAATCTGATCACATTAGCAGAAGGAACTCCAAAGCAGTAAAAAAAAAACTCCAGAAAGTTCTCGGTTGAGTGCCTACTAATGAACAAAGGTTAACTTTATCTAAAAGGTCAAATGCCTGGTGGCTAAGGTTGTGACCTTAACAACTTAAATTGTGACCTTGCCACGTGCCTAGTATATTGTAGATTCTGATACAGATCATCTGGTAAAGGACCGGTCATAAATTAGCTTTACTGTTCGACTCCCACAAAGAAAACGGTTTGCCACAATGGTTTCCAACTTGTCATTTGATACAAGCGCAGAATAAGTAAAAACTAAAAAGCGAACCCAAGTTCAGGGTATGAAAATGCCGCCTGCTTTTAGTTAAGCAGATTAGAAACTGCAAACTGAGAGCAATACTCTAGATTTCAATACATTTTTGGTCAACCTCTAATTCACAAAACACCAATCTTCCTCTCCTTTTTTTTCTTTCTTTCTTTTTTTTTTTAAAAAAAACGAAAATGACATGTAGTTTGCCTATTTGCATATTTTTGTTTTCTCTTTCTAGCCAGTTCTTAAAGAGAATAATTGATTTCAGTAGCTTTGTAAGAAGCACTATTTAAATCTGTGCACATGTGTTCCCTTACAGATGATAGTGCCTACTGAAGAAAAAGCATGGATTCAAAGCAATAATTATCGTACATGTTTAGAAGGAAAGGGACATCTCACTGCTGAAGTCATCTCGAACAAGGGCATCTTGGAAGAGAATACTCCCTCCAAAAAAAAGAAGATGAAGAGTGGGGAAAAGAAAAAAAAAAAAAAGAAAAAAAAGAAAAAAGGCAAGAAAAAGAGAAGCGAGCACTATGGGTGAAAAGGTCACAATGGTTTTGGCACGTATCTTCAAGCACGTTTCGGAGTCTGTGCCTCCTGCCAATACTGGCAACTTCTCAAAACTTTTAAGGAGGTAAAAACATTGTTTAGTGTTTACAAATCTTCTGTACTATAGCAGATGCTTGTCAAATCCACTATATGTAAGTTGACCAGCCTACCTAGTATTTGTCTTGGTGACTTTCTCCTTATAAATAAGCGGTCCATACATTTGGGGAGCGAGGTCCGATGGAGTTTGAGACAAAGGACCCTTAATTTTTTTTTTATTTTTTTTTCTCTTTTGTAATTTTCCTGTTGCGCACCCGGCAGAAGCTGCCATTACTGCGGGTCTGCGGGAACCAATGGCTGTCAACTTGGCCAATGTTCAGGTGTAACAAAGACTGCTGGGATACATCGGCGGGGGAAAAAACGGGGAAAAAAGGGGGGAAACAAAAAAAAAAAAGGTAGCGTATACGCGAGGCTTTCGGTACACCTCTGTGAAGTGATATAGATGGCGACCACGCCATGCTACCTCCTAAAAATCATTCTGTCCCCCTCCTCGGTGAGGTTCAGC
>NW_010305960.1:63341-70672 GCF_000700745.2 Antrostomus carolinensis
TGCAATCAGCAAACAACGGCCTAAACCACGAAGCGGTGGTGCGGTCTGTACCGGCACGTCACTGCTTATACAAAACCATGAATCTAACCCTCTCCCCCCCAAAAAAAAATGAGCCTAAGCCTTGTGCTAAGTTTCCGCGGCAAACATCTTAGAGCAATTGCTGCCTGTTGACGAGGAAGGCTGAAATAAATAAGAGTTCGCTATCAAGGCTACTGTTTGCCAACAGCGTGCTGATAAGATGGTATATCCCTAATCACAATATTGAACTTTTATAATGTCTATTGCCTGACTGTTATAACAGGGAGAGGATCCTTTCAAGCTCACCGAAGTATCCACATCCCTGGATATGGTCCTTTTCTCCCCATCCTACATTTTTGTGACTGTTGGTTTCTATTAACAACTTTGGCACTCCACAGAAGGCTGCTTTTCACTTCGGAAACACAATACGGACCAGTATTTACCGGCACCACGCAATATATGAGTCTAAATAATAAAAACGTGCAAGCAAGCTGTGTAGTGGTTTTGTATGTACATCGTGGTTTTCAGTCGTGGTTCTCAAAGCCCTTTAAGTACATCAACCCGCTCTGATGTGTGGAGGAGGAAACTGAGGCAGACAGAAGGGATGGGAGTCCCCGGTCTCCTCAGGGCCGGTGATGGAGCAGGAGAAGGCCGGGCCCACACCACCCCAGTCCCAATCTCCTTTTGGTTAGCCGTTAATTGGTAATCCTTCCTTCACCATGCCCCATAATAAATCGTAAAGTAAATAAATAATTTCCCACGATATTTGCCTACCTCCCCTTCGTCAGAAACGTGCAATATGATTTACCACATCACACCGAAGTGCAAAGTAAATTTGGCAGCTTATCTGGAGGAAATACTGTGAGGGTACTTGAAAGTTATTTCTGAACAGGGATCGTACCCGTAAAATCACAGCGGCAACACTGCCGATCGCAACAACCACGGCCAGGACTCAGTGCAGAAAAACTTTGGGGTAGCCAAAACTTTCTGCAAGCCCCTCTGAAAGAAGGTGGTATCGGGAATGCAGGTTCCCACCGCTGCAATATGTTCAATTTTCTTAGTCATATAAATTTATATAAAAGCAGTTTGTACTACTATGAGTCCTCTCCACTCTGCTCCTCTTTTTTTTCCCAGCCTGTCCAGACCCTCAACTTCCAAATCAAGCTGAAACCCAGGGGGACCTATACATACCATACGTGAAAACCGGGGCCTAGCACTTCACACGCGTGCATTTTTCTGCAATATAATCACTCAGGAGAACTACAATAGCATATTATTTTATCCAGTCAACATACTACACATCCTCGGAGTGCACCGAGTCACTCCGCGGGCACGCTGTACTTTGCACTGGAGTCCGAGATCCCAAGATTTTAATTTTCATCACACGCAAAAACATCTCAGTCTTCCCATAAGCATAATAGCATCAAACCAGGGATTTGTTTCAAGACCTGCTCAGTTTCTAGGTATATAACTTGTGATATTTAAGGGGGTTTAAATGCTGCTTTTTCCTCAAAGGATTACTCGGAGGTTTGTTTCGTGGCCGCTCAGACCTGACAGCTAGGTTTGCATTTGGGGGACCATCTTCTCCTTTCCCTCCAAGCCCAATCCTGCAGAATTCACACTCCCCATCCCATCCCCGTGGGGTGAGGATATCTGCTACCCCTGACCCACGGGCCTCAGGGACCTCTAGCCTTCTCAGACTACTTTGTGCATAACATATACAAACTTTTTTTTTTTTTTTTTTTTTAATTAAAATAGATCTCCTTTCCCCCAAAATCAGGATAAAGGAAGCCACATCTGGCTGCGATCCCTCCTAGGACAACATTTAGGATAACACCTGTAAAGGATGCCCGAAACGCCGTTCGTTAACCCCAGGAAAACAAGAGCTGCTTTTATATGGCTGCACCTTAAAAACCCACCAAAAAAAACAACCAAACAAAAAACCCCAAACAAATAAAATTTAAAAAAATAAAACCCAAACAAAAAACAAGGAGTTTTGGCACTCCCCTCGCTGCCCCGGGAGGGCAATAACCGACATCCCCCGCTCCCTCCCCGCCTCATGCAGCCACCGCCACCGGGACACGGCACCCAGCACAGAGATAAACCGAAAAGTTGGAGAAGGTGGTATAGAAAAGCACTTACCTGCTGCGTGCACAAAGTATGCCAAATATAAATCGAGTTCCTTAACAGAAACTCCTATATGGTGGGGCTGTACGCACAGCCCGGGGTTAGAGCACTGTGGGGACTTTACAAGGCGCTCGCCATCAGTACTTTCGAGCGGAATACCTTTAAATAAAATCACCATAACAAGGTCCAACCTCCAGACCTTATCTGCCTGGCGAAGGCAGTCAATTCTTCTCATCTTGCCCTTCTGGTCTGGATTGGAAAGAACGCAACACGGAGGCTTTTTTCCTGTGACTGTGAGAACAAAATCCTCCCGAAATTCAGGCCTGATATCTTTCCGGAGCTTTGCCAGAAGTCTGGATGCCCATTTTTGCTTTACCTCGGGTTTTTCACTTAGCAGTTCATCCTTCACGGCTCTCTCTTCCTCTTTTGACATGCGTTTTTCATGTTTTTTGAAGTATTTTCTTTTTCGGGCTTGCAGGTTGAACCACGTGTATGCAAACGCTCGGACGTGAGGCAGAAGTGCTTCGATGAAGGGATGAAATTCATCCTGAAAAAGTTACAGAGAAGGGTCGATGTCACTGAAACCATCAACAAAGCCTCCAGAAAAGGGGCTTTCGCAAGGCGCTGAGAATTAGGAGGGTGTTTATATGTTTTATGGGCTGCAGGACTCATACCCCTCACCGACGGACCCCGATCCCGCCACCGCCGCGTCCCCGCTTCACCCCGCGCCGACCCAAAACCTCCCCAAAAACAGGATCCAACTTCAAACAAGCACCCAGGCGGAGACAGTACAACGATGGGGCCCTTTCCCCGATCCCTAAATCTCTTTAAAAAAATAAAGCAGAACGAGTTAAAAGCCAAAAACCCCGCGGCAAGTCCACTCGCGGAGCGCGTATCTCCCTTTGCTCTCTCCCTGACCCCGCTGCTTGCGGTGTAGCCAGCGTATGCCCGCCAATTTGGCAAATCCTAAACATTTGGATGCCAATCAATGTTTGTATGGGGAAGTCTAAAGTATAGTAAAACTTTCCCTAAGATATATTTGGAAATAGCAGCAGGCAGTATAGTAAAATGACAATATAGCTGCATATACAAATACAATGAAGGGTGGTTTTTCTCTCTGTTTCCTAAACGGTGAAGGCAGCAGAAAGTAACGCAGTCGATAGATCTCACACGTGCACAACGATAACTAACGCTAAAAATCCTAGAAAAAGTGAGTCTCACGATTTTATTAGAAGAAGAGAAAAAAAAAAAAAGTTTTGTTTCTATTTAGTCAAAAATAAAAAAAATAAAACTCTGATATTCAGGCATATTAGGACAAGCCGAACTCTAAGCCTTACTACAAAATAAAAAGAAACAGTAAAAAAAAAAAAATTGAAGAATGCATTAACATGCTTTAACGTGCATTTAGCACGACTTGTGCAAATAGGCAACAATTATTTATTTTCTAATTTATATGTTGCATTGTATTTTCCTATATTTTAAAAGAAACACCCTACTTGGAAAGTTACTTTGGCCATCCAGAGACACTGCTTGCTTTGTGTAACGATGAGTTAAAGATCACCTCTCTTTCTTGGCACAAAAATGATCACGATTAAAATTATGCTGACAATTACAAAAAAAAATCCAACCAAAAAACCCACACCCGCAAGAAAGGCCCCCCAATTTTAATTTTGTATTTAAAAAATAAATATTTTTTTTTTAAAAAGTACTATATAAATCAGCCAGAAAGATCAAAACATATTATAATATACTGGGGGCACTCTTCTTCTTTTTCTCTGAATAAATGAATGACTGAACTCCAGGCTGCACATATAGAGATATATAGCCTGTGGGGGCCCGATCCAGCACCGCGTGCTGGGGACGTCCCTGCTTCCAAGGGCCGAGTTCCTCCTTCTCTCAGGATTGGGCCCTCCAGGGGGGAAAAAGTAAAGTCATTTGTGCAATGTTTCCCCCAGCATGGTAAAAGCCACCCGCTGCCAATCCTTGCAAGGCAACATTGGGGATTTTACAGATTAACTAACTTTTTTTTTTTTTTTTTTTTTTAATTATCCCAACTCAAATCATTTCAGGTCGTGCAAATACTGTTATTAAAACAAACATCTTATGTCCTTTCCACACTTTATTTTAACTTGCATTTTCTTTTCAAAAATTAGGAAAAATTGAGAAATCAATAGTAGAAATATCTATCAGCAAAATCCTGTCGTAATTCAAGGCCTTCTGCTGACTTCCCAAAAGCTTTCATTGCACTTATTCTGAACAGCCCCTGAATTATAAAGACTTGAATCTATAGGTAATATCACAGCATTTTTTTTATTTATTTGAAACACAAATTGTTAAAAACTACCAAAAACGGCACAATGTATTTCATTATAGCACAGCAGAGCGGCAGTAATCACAAGTACTATGAATGATTATTAAAATATAAGCAGGTAAAATAAAATAAATCACTCCAACGACTGGCACATTCCTCCTTCTTTTTCATTTTTTTTTTTCTCCTTCTTCTACTGGAGAAGATCATAGTTTCAAATTTCAATAAGGTTGTTTTTTTTTTTTCTTTTAAAATGCTGCAAGTTTGCAGTCGGCAAATTCAAAAAGTGAGAGGAGGCACAATCCCAGCACATGGAGCTGCTCTCACCCACCAGAAACAGCTCTTGTGGTGGGGGGGGGGGGGGAAAGAAAAAAAGAAAAAAAGAAAGAAAAAACAAAAACCACAGGTCCCTACAAGCTATTAAAAATAACAAACCCTCCCTTCTGATCCCTCCCGTCCTTCCCCTTCTCCACTCAGGGAGAGTCAAGGAAAAAAGGCCTTTTGTCAAGTGGAAGTTTATCTGCGAAGGTACACGCAGCAGAGGCTCGACAGACTCACAATGAGCCAGGGGAGCTTCCAGCCTTCCTAGTTTTTAAACACGTCTTGGTACATCCTGCAATATTTTAACTTTTCTGCTTTAAGCAGGGCTTTTGTCCTGCCTGATCTCATGTGCTCGGGACTTTTTTGGCTCGATGCTGGATACTATCCAAGAGAGAGTCGCTTTAACCTGCGCTAAAGCTGATTTCTATGATGTGAACCTGAAAGGGGAGATAAAAACAACATCCCCAAAAATATATAACACTTTAAAAGACATCAGGAGAAAGGAAAATTTTTAAAAAAGGTGGGTTTTGGTGTAAAGTCAAGGTCCATGGCTGAAGTAAATGCAAAGCACCGCTGCTCGGCGCGCGAGGTGTGCACGTCCCTATTAGACTCCAATGTGTCTTTTCAAAATGGTGTACGAGGAGAAAAAGGTTAATGAGTCATAAACAGAGCAACTTTCAAACTGTCTTGGTAAACACGACACACTGCTCCGTAAAATCGCCCCGCTTCAATCTCGGCGGCGAGGTATTAGCAAAGTCGAAGTGGAAATAAAAGCACTCGGGGCTGATCAAACAAAATTGGGCTGGAAGCGGGGAGGGGGGAACAGTTTCTGTACAAGACAATTATTTATTTTAGTGTTATAACAGGCTCCCCTCTCCAAATAAAAAAAAAAAAAAAGAAGTTTTGGAAATGTGTCAGTGCAAGTGTGCTAACAGATGTGCAGACTCGTCTGCAGCCTCCCTGCAAAATATCAAGATTTTAAGTAACTGGTGGAAAAGGAGATGATCTTTGCCTTTCCCCGAGTTAGCTTTAAGGGAAACTTTCAAAGTATTTGATAAAGACATTTGTTTCCCCCCTCCCCTTGGTGTTTGATGGGTCACCTAAAAGTAAAAGGCACCAGAAAGAAGCTGGGAAAGTGAGAATAAAAAAGTTTGGGTTTTTTTTTTTTTTCCTTCATTGCACTACTCTCCAAAGTTTGAGGATACAGCTCTTCTGAGAACAGCCTGTTTCTAAGCAGCACCTAAAATTTAGGCCGCACAATTTTGTATTGCTTCTACCAAAATTCTCCTCTGCTCTTTAGAAAGGTGTAATTAAAAAAAAAAAAAAAAACAAACAAAATAAAAACCAACCCAACCCTACGACAAAAGAGCCCCAAAACCCAGCCCAAAGGCGCCCGCAATAATGTAACACTGCAAAGGAGTCTTTTGAAACAATATATTTCTGCTGATCTTTTTGAAATTAAGCCAGCTACGGCGACCCTTGTTAATATTTTTACAATCCATTTGCTTGTAAATCTATTAGGAGATGTGCATATGTTCCCCAACTATTTCCTAGATCTTCAGCAGATATGTAAATGGAACGATGTTTAGATTTTTTTCCTGACAGATGATACAAAAATGCTTGTGCCATTTCAGTTCCAGCGCTTGGATAAATACGCTCAGAACTAGGATTTCTGTTTGTTTTCCTTTTCTAGCCTACTTTCGAAAGCTTCCCTTTAAATCTGAAGCAAAACTTAAGAGGGAAAAAAAAAAAAAAAAAAAAAAGAAGAAAAAAAAAAAGGGTGAGCCTCCTTTTTCTGCAGAAAATGACAGAATCACTTCATTGATCCTTCGGAGGGAAGAGTTTGTCAGGAGGCCTCTAATCCTCGTATTACTTTTCCAAACGTGCAACAAGAATGCGAGATTTTCACAACTCAGTAACAGCACAGTGCCTGCCTTTTTTCTTTTTTCTTTTCTTTTCTTTTTTTTTTTTTTTTAATTAAAAAAAAAGGGGGTGGAGGAGGACACACCGGGACAGGGAGCAACCAGCCCATGGATTTATTTTTTTCTCTTTAATGTGCAACTGGGCCTACTAAACCCAAGCAGCTACACGTGCAGATGCACAGCGATGCGGTACGGTGCTGCCCTGCGTATTGCTGTCCCTCCTGCAGAACCAGAACTGACCACAAAAAAAACCCACCCCCAAAAACCAAACCCCAAAACCCAGGTATTTTTCAGAGTTTAGAATTAAAGGTGCAAACTTTAGCCAGGCAGAGCACAGAGTTGCATCCCGTGTCCTTTGCAAACTCCCTCTGCTCCAGTTTTTCTCCTGCCTTTAATCAAGTGTACGGTTTTTAAACCCGGTGGAGTTTCGTGCCCTCACCGGCCTGGCTTCCCAGAAATTTTGGGGAGGTCAGAGAAGGATTTAGGGGGGAGCACAATGAGAGAAGGGGATGAAACTTTTGCAGGTCTCCAGGCTGCCTGGGCAGGCTGTTTCCCCTCTCTCTGCATTTCCTCGCCTTTTTTTCTCGACGGAAAGAGCCCGGAGAGGCTTTCTCACCGGGAGAAAAAAAATATTC
>NW_010305960.1:71112-71401 GCF_000700745.2 Antrostomus carolinensis
TATTCAAATTAAATTAATAAGAATAATGTAGTCAAAAATCTCCTGCAGGAGGAAATAATCTGGGGTTTGAGTCCACCACAAAGCATTTCCTCGTTAAACCATTATATCCTGCTAATTGAAGGTGTGTAATTTAGCGTGCGGGGTAAAGGGAGGGAAGGGGTCAAAAATCTCCTGCAGGAGGAAATAATCTGGGGTTTGAGTCCACCACAAAGCATTTCCTCGTTAAACCATTATATCCTGCTAATTGAAGGTGTGTAATTTAGCGTGCGGGGTAAAGGGAGGGAAGGGG
>NW_010305961.1:0-17532 GCF_000700745.2 Antrostomus carolinensis
GGCTCTCCGAATCCCTTCCGTCCCCGAGCTGCAGCGCCTGGCTTTGGGCTGCGGGGATGAACGCGGTGCGGGTGGTCGGGGGTCCAGGGCTGGGCTGCAGGAGAGCTGGGGTTCGCTCTCTGCTCGGGACCCCGACTTTGGTCTCGTCACCTTGTTTTCCTGTTTGTAACCCGGGGTTCATGTTGCCTGTAGCTGTTGGGGTGACATGACTCTGCTTAATATTTGGGAGGTGCATGAGTAGCGTAGCCAAAGGCGCGGGCACACCAGTAAAGGACTCAGTAGGTCGGAATGAAAAGGAGTTTCTCACCCCTCAGCAGGAGAATGAAGACCCTGAACCTTGGAGCTTGTCTCACAGAAGGAGGGTGGCATGTCTCTGGGAAGGGGCTGTGTTTCCAGCTCTTGTTTAACGTTTGGGATCCTTGGATAGATTTTTGTTGTTATTGTTGTTACAAATGTTTTGATTAATTTCTCACCCAAATAATTTAAACCTGAACAGCCTGATCACTATTTATTCTTTTCTGTAATCCTGTGAACATAGTTAGTTTACTTATTTCCTTTAAAACAAAAGAAAAGCAACGCTACCCCCCCAATGCCTTGAAATTAAAACTATTTTCTACACTGTGGCTGGGCCAGTCAGGAATTCAGAACAACTGGTAGTTCCAATTATTTAAATATATCGATTTCCTTTTAATAATGGACTTTTATTTGTGGTACTCTGAAAATTTATCTTTCAGTGGAGTTATGTGATGTAATTTGCTGTACATCTTATTAAGAGAGTGTGTTGCTTTTTAGCTTCTGAATAGCAGTAGGAGTCCTGATTAACATCTGTTTAATTACATGAACATGTTCAGAAACATTTGAAAGCATCCATGCACCTACAAACTGTTAGGAAAAGTTTTCAAGTGAAGTAACATGGTGCAAAATATATATGTAAAATAAACTCTGGACTTGAAAGAGTTTGTTGTTGTGGAACTTCTATAGTATGTTTGAAAAATCAAATATTTAATATACTAGAAACCCTGCTTCTGTGGTGTTGTTTAAATTCTAATTGATACTTGAGAGGCTGCCATCAATGGTATTTTCCTTTGTATAACATCTTACATTGAGGGGAAAAAGGGCCACGTTCTGTCAACATATCAATTATTTTCACATATTATTTTCACATATTATTTTCCAGCTAATTCAGTGGAAACATTCCAGTTTTAAAACTTCTTTTTCTGTATTGAACCGAAATTATTTTCACATATTATTTTCTAACTAATTCAGTGGAAACATTCTAGTTTTAAAACTTCTTTTTCTGTATTGAACCGTCAAGAGTAATGTAGCTGTCATCAGGGCAGTAAACAGGATTGCTAATAAACTTCCTCTTTTAATAGCCTCAATTTCATTATTACTATAGAGGCATGTGCTAGTTATAATAAATGCCAGAAATGGTATTAAAAGGAGAGGTTACGTGTTCTGTAATGTTGAAGTGTGTTCACCCAGAAAGATATAAAATAAGAAGATTGATATCAGTATATTAGGAGCTTTAAACAATATGGGTAATTCAAGCATGCAAACATGTTTAATCATATTTGTTCTCATAAGTGAATTCTGTTCTGGTTCTGTTGTTCTATGAGTTATGTTTTTACGAAGGAGAATTTAGATGTCTAACTTACAGTAAGCAAACTAATGTTTCTTCTGTCTTTATTTCAATTGGCTGTGCATAAAAACAGTTGAATATAAAATCAGTTCTTGGGGTTCAGTCAAATCCAGTTTCAGTTGTTGTTTGTCTTTGCTAATTTTATTTTATTGACTATTTGAACAACTTATCAGTGGTCTTTTCACTGTGCCAGGCATCTTCAACCTACAGCCTCTGGAGGTTATGGAGAGTTATGTTAGAGATATTGGGGCAGTACAGATCATTTTGTAGCTCAGTCTCCTGAGGCAACTCAGGATACTCAGCAAGTAGAGTAAGGGCAAAGGTAATCTTCCTGGGGCAGCGGCAACCTTCTTCTGGTTCTCATCTTTGTGGGACACCTTGCTTTTCCCCCTTTCACAGTATCTATTTTCATCCATCATATGATAGGACAAGAGTGGCTGAAAGAAAATTGTGAAACAGGAGGACACCAAGGAAAATAATTCATCTGATCCAGAGTTCTTTGTGGCTCTGAGGTGACCTCAGGAAACAGGGCTGCTAGGAACTGGCTTAGTTGCTCTGGTGGCAGCAGCTTACGCTTGCCTCTTTCCCAGACCTGCGTTACGGGACGTGGAGATGTGGCCGTGTGCGTGTGCTGCGTACCACAAATGCAGCCCACCAGATCTGCTGTGAGAGTGCAAGTCCTCGACTTGAACTTCAGTTTTGAACAGGAAATCAACTTAAAGGTCAAACAACAAGGCACCAGGGTTCTGAAGTGTGTGTTTGGGAGACAGTGTCAAGTGTTGGTCGCACATAACATTTTGGGGAGTATAGAGTAGGCATAGAATCCAGATGGTTGTTAAACTGTAATTCAAACTGAATTGCTGTATAACATGTTAGATCCTTTGATCACTCCTCAACTGAAAACTCTCCAAAATGTTTTCCTCTGATGGCCAGCATTGACACTGTCTTGGGCAGATTCTTCATCAGCAGAGATCATAAAATGACAGAATCTTCTTGAATTATAGTGGTGTAGTCACATGTGGTGATGGGTAGGTAGGCAGCTATGCTATTTTTATCACTTGAGCCCATTTTGTCTGGTCTGCTTCATCACAGAGATTCAGTCATTTAGTTAAATCGGTCAGAGAGGCTTAATCTTTGTAAAATTCTGCAAGTAGAGAGTCAAGTGATGAAGTGCTTTCCAGCAGCACTTGGATGAATATATTGCTGTAGAAGAAACTTCAGAGCATTTAAGCACATCACCCTGGATTCCTGCCACCTCTCTCAGGTAAATCAGCTGTATGTCATGGCTGACAATATCAAATGAGGATGACAAGAATGTCTGGTGTTGGGATGAGATCATTCAGTACTGCTGCTGGAGTGGTTTGCTCTGTATCTTGGTATGAATCCCATCTCTGCATGCTCAAGGATACTCACCAAATTAGTTCAAATTAGGAGCTTGTAGTTAGCTTCTCTGAGCTTTCTGATAAACGAGGTATATGGTTTGGTGATAGTTGGCTAAAACATGCTAGATTTTATTCAGAGTTGGACAGACTATTTCTTACATCTTTTCTCTGAATGATGTGTTTTCTACAAGCACTGTGTTCCTGTCCATGCTGATTGTTTACAAGCCACCAAAAAGATGAGTCAGATTTATGAGTTGTGGTTGTAGCTTTCTTCTGAACTCCTGTCCAGCTCCTGGAAGAGCAAGAGCTTCTGGAGTGTACTGATGGAGAATGCCGTGGCTCATTTTGTTGATGGATATAAATGAAGTACATTTAAGATGTTTAGGAAGCTCTTCTGAAAATCCATGATCCAAGCCAAGTAGAACAGTTGATCTTGAAAGAGCTTGGTGTTTGCTTGCTTTTGATTAATAGGGATTAGTTATTTTGGATAGCTCCTTAAATTAAGATTTGATGTGTTTAGTAAAATTACAGGAAGATTCTCTTTGTGTAAAATAAAATTTCATGCTCTTCATGAGTCTTTTCTTTCATCGTATTTCTGTCTCCCTTCCCCTCAGTGTAGGCAGAACATCCGGAAATCCATGTGGATGACAAGGAAGAGGGTAGTGTTTGGGAGGTGACATACCAGTGATCAGAGTTATAATCACTCGTCAGATGTCTGACTGGTGTCCTGTAGGTGGAGAGCAGTTGTCCCAAGCAGGCTTTGGGATGTTTCAACATCTCTGAGTCTCAGTCATTAAACTGCCTTTATTGGGTTGTTTTGTTGTTTGGTTTTTAGGGCTTTTGGCTGCTCGAAGGTGTGACTTGTTTGAGACTGGACTGTAACGTTTTTGCTCTTGGTGTTGAGGCTGGAGAACGGTGTGGAGGTAGAACCTGCACGTGGCTAGAACTTGTGTGGCTATTGTAGGAGGCAAGTGCAAAGATGGGTGTTGGGGCTTCTACCTCTTTTGGAGTTTCAGCTCCTATTTGCTTGGAATGTCAGTGAGAGGAACGAGGAATCTGCCTGTTTAGTATTCTGAAAAGGCAGGGCCTACCTTTGTGTCTGCTGCTTTTGTGTAACGTGGTGACAACACCAAGTTGAAATCCTCAATCAACCTCGTCAGGGAATTGTGACATTTGTTAATTAACCATTCATGCTAAATTATTTTTTTTTACTCTGTTTCAGTTTAGCATCCTAGTCCTGAAAATGCACAAACACAGGCTTATTTGATGCCAGGGCTCTGTCTGTGCGGGTATATAATTACCTGCTGAAAATATTCCATCAGTATATATACAGTGCAGGAGGCAGTCAAGTCAGTGTTATGTTGAAAACTCTGCCTTTGATATCAGTGGTTCTCAAACTGTGATCTGAAATACCTTGGCAATTAGTTCAAAGCTGTTCTATAAAACCTTATTATCATGTGGTGTTGTTAATTAAAAGTGCAAGTATAAGTATGAATGCTGGTGAATAAGAGGTTTTAAGAGGTGACAGCAGTCTGTTGGCTGCAAGTTTTGGGGGATCACTGTTATCCACACTTAGATTTCAAGTATCCAGTTTGGAACACAGCAAATTAACATACTATTTTATATTTCTTTATATACTTCTATTATAGAAGTAATACACAAAGTACTATACACTTTTTTTCCTGTCAGTCCCTGGTGGACTATCTGTGATTGCAGTCCATTCTTTGTTTTCTTAATGTCTCTCTTATTTTTCAGTTTTCTACTGGGAATCCATTATATGAAACTTATTACAAACAGGTAGGTTATTTTTAAAAAATAACTAAAAATAAAGTGCAGTTTCCTCTTCCCCAAGATTTCCCTCTCTTTGCTTTCCCCATTGCAGTGCTAAACTTCTGTAAATTCTCTCTCCTGAGTGGTAATGCATGCTTGTGTAACTCCTTTTGACCTAGAGACAAGAGATGTTTCATTTCTTATCTCCACTTTCATGACAGACATGCTCCAATTAAATGTGATTTTTTTATCTTTCAGGTAGATCCAACATACACGGGGAGAGTTGGGGCAAGTGAAGCTGCACTGTTTCTTAAAAAATCTGGTCTCTCTGATATTATCCTTGGCAAAGTAAGTTGAAAGAGTTAGATAATGCAGTAATTCTTTGTACACATGCTTAACTGTAGCTAACATTGAGCAGAAGGAATTTGCAAAAAGGAATTCAGTGGAATGCAAATCAGATCCTTTGAACATTAGGTTAACCACAGATTAGTAATAGCTCCAAGGTATTGTTCTGAGTTTCATAGGAATCTAAAAGGAGAAAAATTGTCTTTTGTGTAACACATTTGAGAATTAAATCACATTGTATGTCATAACTTGAAAGCGGCACAGTTCAAGAAGGCATACAGTATGAACTGTTGAGCTGAGTTAAGTTTTATTTTAAAATCACGATGGCTTTTATTGTGTATCTCCACAGATATGGGATTTGGCTGACCCAGAGGGTAAAGGATACTTGGATAAACAGGTAAATGAAATGTGCCTGTAGACATCTTAGGTTACCTTCCACAGATTAACCTTGTTACAAGAAAACTCTGATATGCATAGTAGTTATCCTTAGCTTTCTTTTTTTTAACTTTGTGTTTACAAGATAATAATCTTCAAAAGCAGTGGGGTGGTTGGCACTATACAGTTAACTGAATGGGTCTTTATGTCTGTTGTTTCAATACTTTTCTCAGTTGCACGTGTATGGTGTTAGTAAAAATGATAAATGGGCTATTGGAGACAGTGGTTTAGACTGGTTGCTTCTTTTTTTTAATAAAAACACTATCGTTTGTAGGGTTTCTATGTCGCATTGCGCCTTGTAGCATGTGCACAGAATGGCCATGAAGTTAACCTGAGCAGTCTGAACTTGACTGTGCCACCTCCTAAATTTGTAAGTAATATATACCTAAATGTGTGTGTGCGTTGTATGAGAACTAAGGATTCAGTTGGAACACTGGAATAATCTTCTGTTTTATAAGAGGCTGCTGTCAGACTGTTCCTTTAGACAACTGCAGTCATGGCTGCAGTGGTCTTCCTGGGTAATATGTACCAGCCCCTTCCTGGACTGCAAAACTGATGCAAGTTTAACTCCAGTCAGCTTGTTCAGGAAGCTGATGTGACTAAACTCTAAATTTATGAAAAAGGGAACAGAAGGAAAAAAAATAAAAGATTATTTTTGGGCTCTGTCAACAGGATTGTGTAGTAAAGGATTTGACTGCAGCTTTACCTGCAGTAGCTGCTGTGGAACCTCCTTTAGCTTGTCTTAGTTCTGTGTTTGGGTACCTAATGTGCCTGATGCCCTTATCAAAGTTCTGTAATCTTATAAATCAGTATGAGTTATTATTTAATTTGGGTACGTGTGCAGCCTTTTTTTCAGTGTAGTTAAGCTTCATGTCTGTAACCATCTCTTAAAGCAATTTGTATGGATTAGAGACAGAAGTGTGTGGGGGCGTTTTTTTATTTATATACATATAAATAAAAAATTCTTTAATTTTAGCATGACTCTAGCAGTCCTTTGCTGGTCACACCTCCTTCATCAGAGACTCACTGGGCTGTTAGGGTAAGTGTAAAAGAAAACATATTCCATCCATTCTTTAAAAGTCATTATTTTCCTTGTCTGTAAATTTCTCAGTGAGAAATTTACAGACATCAAATGTATTTCCCATTCCAGAAGTCCTCCTTGTCTAATGACAGACTTGTGCACAATAGAAAATATTGAGCTATAGTTTTATATTTGTAATAAGTATTAAACAAGCCTTTGACAACCCCTGGTGTGATGTTTTTAACACACAATGAATTTTAATCTTCTGCCTGGATTTCTTCCAGAATCCTAATAGTAGGCACTTTCATGTTTATATAAATGAACCCCGCTGAGAACAGCAAAGCATTTCACCAAATCAGTCCTGAAGTATCAATTTAAAGCTTGATGAGTTCATATGTTTTAATTATTATTCAGTGATACACACAATATATATCATTGGAAAAAAGTAACTTTTGATACATACATGGGAACATTTGTATTTAGTTGATTTCCAAATGCAAATCTCCAAAAGGCAGAAGTCTAATAAAATAACTCCTAATGCTGATTTTATTTTTTTTTAATTATTATTTTGTACTTTAAAGTGGGAAGCAAATTATTTGGGAAGAATAGTTTTTAGTTATACAGAGTTTGTCAAAACTGGTTTAAAATGTGGTCAGTAGTGTTTTAATGGAATGCATTGTCCTTTTAGAACACCACAGAAACACATCTTCTACACTACATGTTAAAATCTATTAGCTATCATAACTTTAGCTTTGAAATTAGGCTGCTAAATCTAGCTCCATGGGGTTTACATTTAAATACAGCATGGTGGCACTTGCAAGAAAGTTTGGAAATTTAAAATGAATGTATTACTGTACTGACCAGTCTTAATTTCTTGCAAGATCTCATTTTCAACACTCACACAGGCACACTTTTTTACTTATTCAGGCTATTTCTTACCAACTAGGTGGAAGAAAAAGCAAAGTTTGATGGTATTTTTGAAAGCCTTTTGCCAGTAAATGGTTTACTTTCAGGAGACAAAGTAAAACCAGTACTGATGAATTCAAAGCTACCTCTTGATATCCTAGGAAGGGTAAGTACGCTGTTTAGATTTAGCTCTTCTCTATTTAGCTTCTCATAGTTGCAACATTAAATATTTAAATGTAACTTATCAACATAGTCAGGTTTTGGCTGAGATTTTAGATCAAGTGCAGACTGTAAAGCAAGAACATTAAGTAGGCTCTGAAGTCTTCCACTAAGAAATAAGAATAATAGTAGTAATTTGGGCCCTGGAGTACATTGACTTCATTATCTCTGTATTCATTTTAAGAGCTGGAAATTTTAATTTTGGTTGTTTAAAACCAAGAAAAAGCTTTCCTAAACTATAATAGCTTTTATAACTTTATATTCCACTGTTTTGTCATTTTTCCAAGTTCAAGCTATTAGACATACCATTAAATCTATCCACTGTTTGTACAAGAGAACACTTTAAAACATCCTAGTTTATTGTAGCTGTCAAATTGTCAAGTATTTTATTTCATGTATATTTATAATTGTCTCTGAAATCTGAGTTTAGTGCATCCATTGCATATTTGCAAAGGAAGCAAACCTTTTAAGTATTTTTCTACTTCCATTTAAAATGTGTTCTCTAATGTTTTGCATATTGATATGACTGAGAATTAATACATTCATGTAAGAGCTGTATTTGCATTATGTACTCTCATCTCTTCAGGAAGAACTGCCTCTCTCTGTATTATCCTCAGAATCTAAGTGTACCTTGGTTTAATTCTGTACTTGAATATTGTGAAGTACTCAGGCTTGGAAGGCTTTGTATTTTATCTTGTTATTGTCACGATAGAAATTCAGGAAGCTTTTTCCTATTCCAGAAAAGTTTGCAGACAAGATAGGGGGCTGAGGAAATGGGCAGAGGAGAGAAATCAACTAGCTTAAGTTTGTACAGGGATCCAGTGGTGAAACTGTCAGTAGGTTCAGATGATTGAGCCTCAGTCTTAGCTTTCTGTCCACTCTACTGTCTCCAAGTTACATTGATGATTAAACATTGTTAGTTGATGGCTGAGTATTTGAGTATGCAAAGTTTTGTATCCTTCTAAATCTCTTGCAAGTTTCGTTGACTGTACTTGACCTAGTAGTGAACTAAAGTTGATAGATGCTTAAATTTTCTCCTATAGAAAATTCTAGTGGATGGACATATTTTTTTTTGACTAAAAATGAAGACTAGACATTTAGGAATGGAATGCAAATTAGAAATATATTTAATTTTCTAAAATACTTTTAACTTTCTTGTAAGACAGATTTAGACAATCTGCTAGAACACACCCTCTGGGCAATTCTGAAAACCACTTCTGGATGTTTTTACTCAACTTGACTCTTCAGTTGCAACATAGAAAGATTAAAAACTTGCCTGTGTTTGATCCAGAAATTGTTAGAGCCAATGTTGAATCCACATTACTGGAAAACTCTAATCCAGTCTGTTTCATCAGAGAATGTTTAACGAGGTCTAATATAACTAAAATGATCTTCACAAAAATCTACTGGGCGTCTTTAGAGAGCAGGCTTAATATGATGATGATTAATATCAAAAGCACAAAAGGTAACTTGTTCTCTAAATCATTGTTTTTATCATAATTGCTGCAGGTCTGGGATCTCAGTGATATTGATAAAGATGGTCACCTGGACAAGGATGAATTTGCTGTGGTAGGTTGCTTTAAATTCTCAATTCACGATGTGTCTGCTAGAGCAAACTGCTCAATTTTTTCTCAAGAGCTTTGCAACTTTCTCTGCTACAGTCAACTGTTCTAATCTAAATTGTTCACGTGGAGCTATTAAATGATCTTTCAAATCCATTTGCTGACTCTTGCCTGTGTCATCAAGATTATAAGCTTTTTGGAATTACATTTGAAATTATCTCCTCTCGTTTACATCTCTAATCTTACTGTCTTTGTTTTACTAATATGTAAATGACTGACACTGGAAAATCTTGTCGCTTTTTCTTCTAGTTGTTAATGTTATCTGACCTTTTTGCCTTCGCAGGCAATGCATTTGGTTTACAGAGCTCTTGAGAAAGAGCCAGTTCCTTCACTATTACCCCCTTCTCTCATACCACCTTCTAAAAGAAAGAAGACACCTGTCTTTCCTGGTGCAGTTCCTGTTCTCCCTGCAAGTCCTCCACCAAAAGATAGCCTCCGTTCTACACCATCTCATGGTAGTGTCAACAGTCTGAACAGCACGGGGAGTTTGTCACCCAAGCACAGCATCAAACAAACACAGGTACAATTTTGGTTTTGTTTTTCCTCCTCCCCTTTTTTTTTTTTGTATCAGTAAACTGCAGGAAAAAATAAAACTGCTTTTGATTTCTACCTCACCTGAGCATTTTTCTGAAAATATGTTTGTTGTTCAGTGATTTGGGTAGAGGGAATGAAATGAGAATGGTTAAGACTTGGAAGAACAGAAAAAGAGGAAGTGATTTTTAGTCAGAGTGACTGTGAGGTGGCACATCTTATGGGGAATTTTCCCTTTTCATAGAAAGTGAAACCATAGAAAGGTTTTATTCATATCTCTGCTTTAATAGTGAAGAAATCATTAATCTACCTTCTCAAGCTCCTGTGTCATTAGCATGAGGAGTTAGTATGCCTAGTTGCATCCCTATTTCCAAAGAATGAACACTTTTCAACTGATGAGTAGCTGTTTATCAGTATTTATAATTCAGATGAAAAGCATTAAGCTAAAACATTAATGGGAAAAGGGGAAATACCTATTTACCAATCAGATTTGATTGGGCAAGATGTTCAATGTCCTACATACTCAGTGTGGTGATGAAGACTGTTTATCTTATTTTGAAATATAAAACTTTGTTTTACAGCCATCTGTGAATTGGGTAGTACCAATGTCTGAAAAAGCACGATACGATGAAATCTTCTTAAAAACAGACACAGACATGGATGGTTTTGTGAGTGGCCAAGAAGTAAAGGACATTTTTATGCATTCAGGTCTGTCTCAGAATCTCCTAGCACATATATGGTAAGAATTCTGCCATACTACAGTATGTGGGCTATATGGAAAAACAAGGGAGAAATAAATACTCACTTTGCTTTTCAATCTGTGAATTGTGATTGTTTTTTGAAGTTCTGGTGCTCTAAATATTTTCTGAGAGTAACTGTTCTATTCAGTTAAATATGTCTAATAAAATACTGCTCTGTGTATGGAACTCTTTCACTAGAATAAGCAAGCTGTGATGAGGCTGAATCAAAAGAAAATTACATGTGTATTGTGTGGTAGAGGAGAAATAAGCTTTTCTTGTTTATAAGTATGATCTATTTTTTACCAGGGCTTTGGCAGACACAAGACAGATGGGAAAGCTAAGCAAAGATCAGTTTGCACTAGCAATGTATCTCATTCAACAGAAGGTCAGTAAAGGGATTGATCCTCCACAAGTGTTGTCCCCAGATATGATCCCTCCCACAGAGAGGAACACTCCCATACAGGTAGGTCATTGATTATTTGTAGATACTACTGAACTTCTGTGCTTTGAAAGTGATGGGCTTTGAGTATAATAATGCTGAGAAAAGTCTAGCAGGAAAAATACTCCTTTGTCATAGAGAAGGGATTTTTTGGTTTTTGTTCTTTTTCACTTCAAGGAACTGTTAAAAGCTGGTTTAGTGGCCTGTCCCTGACTGGTCAGTACCAGATTCCTCCCATGAGAACGTACAATTTTCTAATGGCTAAATGAAGAGTGATGACTTCCTAGTTTCTGGGGATTGGTGATTGATTCATCCATTGCAGCATGACAGTCCGTAGTTCCCATATCCATTCCTGTTAATACCGTTTCACTGGAGCATCTAATCTTTTCTTTTTCTTTGTTCCTTTCCTCAATAATATTTCTGAAACTTAAATGAATAAATACTTCTGTCATGTCAATACGTTCATCTTTTCTATAAATTATATCATATTTTCCTTTCTTTTTTTGACTTCCCCTAACCAGAGAGCTTTTGAGCCTCTAACTATATCTTAATTGTTGCTGTTGCTCTGGTCCTTTTAAGGTTTTTCCTATATCCTTTTTCTATAGACTCTGTCAGGTTACTTGACCCCAGTAGGAACTGAGATCTCAGCACTAACAGAAATGCGTCGTGTGAGTAATTGTAATGTCCAAAAGAATGCAAATTCCTTTATGTATGCTACTTGTAACTTTAAAAAAGTATTCATTTCTACACCTTCTCCTGTCTCTTTGCTCTTGTGTTCTGTGACGCTTGCTCTTGGCATGATGATAATGTCACAGTAGTGTGAAGTTACCAGTATTGGCTGTTGAGCCAGTGATACTGCTTCCTTCAACAATTTGAGATGCATTGGTCTGTCAAGAAGTTCTTTGACAGGCAACTTCCCATTATTTTCAGTTCATTGGATCTTTTTTTCATCTGCTGCAGTTTTAGCTGAATATAACATGACATGAACTGTGTGTTACTGTGAACACAGCAGATTAGTTTTCGGTTCATGTGGAACAATGAACTGTGTTATCCTAAACAACACAGCAGCTCATTTTAACTTATTTCATAATCAAATTGGGTAACACCTTATTATGATCCTGTACAGCATACAGGACAGGTCTCTCAGCAAATCTGTATCTAGTCTGAAGATATAAAAGTGGTATTAGAAGCTTTTGATCTATTAGCTTGAAGAATATTGAAGAATTAGTCTGGATTGTTGTTATCCAAATAAAATGCTCATCTAAAAATGAGGACTTAATTAACTTATTTAAACTGGATATCCATTTATTGTTTCCCCAAGAAATGTCACGTTTTACTATGCTATCTGTTTGTGGTTTGTTGGTTGGATTGTTGGGGGTTTTTTAATATTGAATAGAGGCAAACTTGCTGTGGATATCACAGCAATCTCAAAGTGAGCAGAGTAAGAAAACTGTACATACTTCTTTTTAAAATGCTGTTAAAAAATGGTAGGTCTTCTGATTTGTCGTACTAGCAGTGAGTTCAGTGTTGCAGTTTCTGCTCAGTTGCAGTGCTTTGCTTCAAAGAACTAACAATCCTTTGTATAATAATGACAAGTTTACTACCAAATACTGAGATTCTTTCTTAATAACTTCTAATAACAATTTTCTTGCCTAAAAGGCGAGGGATACCTTCTGCATCTTCCCTGATCTACACTTGAAGAGCTGTAGAAATAACCTGCACTGCAGGAGATTGGGTATAATGGCAGAAATGGGCATTAATTTGTGGCTGGCCTTAGGAAGCCTGAATTTACAATCTAATTTCATTAAGTTCCCTGGAAGCTTTGCTATTTACTGTAGCAGAGCTGAGTTTTTAGGTTTTGAATTTTAATTCTACCACTGCCTGCAGTTTATTCATTGGCATGGTGCATGTCTTAACTGCTGTGTATTTTGACTATCCCATCTGTTCAAGGGGCATAGAGGAAATTCTCCTGCCTCACAGGTGGAATTGTGTGGCATGCTCAGTGGTTGTTTCATAATAATTTTATGTCTCCCATAGAATTTTGCAAATGCATATAATGAGGATTGCATCACGCCTTTGTCCTCCTCAACCTTTGTAAAGGAAGATCTTCTGTTACAACTTCACATTTTAATGGACTGTTTCATTCTTAACAGGATAGTTCAAGTTCTGTTGGATCAGGAGAATTTACAGGGGTGAAGGAACTGGATGATATCAGTCAAGAAATTGCACAGCTGCAGAGGTAACAGTTGTGGAATATTACCAGAAAATCCTGAAGTAGGAGAACCAATTAAGTATATAGTCCTGTTGTGTTTATTATTTCTGTTTTAGTCAGTTTGTCATTGCTTGTCACTGAAGTTGGTGGCAAATCTCCCACTGCTACCCTACAGTTAGCCAAGTATGTAAAGCCAGCCTGGATTCTACCAGGTGACTTCAGAAGATTAATTATGGAAACAGATAGTATTTTTTGAAGAATAATTTTTATGTGTACACCTTTACTCCTTTAAAGAATATGTGGGGATATGAGCTGGCATTTTTGCCTGTGTGGTGTTTCCAGAATACTATTTTTAATTGTTTTTTGTGTACATGTGTGTGTTGTATTATTTAACTAATCATGAATACATGTGCTTGTTTATCTTACAGAGAAAAATATTCACTAGAGCAGGACATTAGGGAAAAGGAAGAATCAATCAGACAGAAAACCAATGAAGTTCAGGTAAAAACTCTATTAGTTTTCATTTTAATCTAAAATAATATACAGGGAATTAAGTATTCTTTCTTCTGTCTTCCCTTATGTTGCTTTTGGGCAAGTCTTTCCTCCTTTTACAGGATTTTCCTGTAACTTACAGAAAGATCTTTATTGTCATGTTCTCCATTAATTTTTTTCTGATGCTGTTTAATAGAAATAGAAGATAATACGTGAACAGTTTGAAATGTTGTTTTGGGGTTTTTTTTTGTTAGTGCTTGACTAACTGTAATGTAGGAAATCATTGTATTGGCTTTTGATAAACAGGATAGCTCAATTACATGTGCTCTGTGTGACAGTCTCTTTCCATCTTGTGGCACTGATTTGTTCTAGATGTCTTATACCAGTTCCTGCAGAAACAAAACGTATGCATGCAGGGAGTAGCCTAAATGACGTAGAAAATCTTTTTGCTAGCCTGTTTGTCTGGGATTGATAAATTCCTAAATGTAAGTTATAAACTGTGGAATTTTCCTCAGGAACTACAAAATGATTTAGATAGGGAGACAAGTAACTTGCAAGAGCTAGAGGCTCAGAAACAAGATGCCCAAGACCGCCTGGATGAAATGGACCAGCAGAAAGCCAAACTGAAAGATATGCTGAATGATGTAAGGCAGAAATGCCAGGAAGAAACACAGGTGGTGAGTGTATGTTAATTCTGGACATGCTTAAGAGTATTGTGTCTCTTGTTGAAGGAAATTCTATTTATTTAATGAATAAGCTTGCTTTGTTTATTCATTTTTTACCATAAATAGCAATTTCCCCACAAATACTGAAGTCCAAGAAAGGGTTTTGCTAACCTCAATACCTTTCATAATGGTCATAAGTGAGGGGTTGAACCTGATGATCTCCAGGAGTGCCTTTCTACATAGATTGTTATTGCTCTGTGTATATATGAAACATTTATTTGACCTAAGAGGGTAGTTGAGAAGCATTATTCCTGACCCACGAGACAGTCCATGGGCAGTGGTGCGTATTTTGATCACTGTGAACCCCTTCTGAGTTGAAGGTGGGCTTTAAGGTGCATACAATTGCCAATAGAGCCAGCATGTTACCTTAATGTAGAAACTTAGTGTGTAGGGTCATGTAAGAAAGTATATAAGGAGAGTCATATGCAACTGTGTTATTTTAAATCTTATCAGAATTAAAAATCAACTTTATAATACTTGATAAATGTTTGAATGGAAAAGGAGGCAAGTTCTGAAAATTACAAGGTAATCATTTAAGGAACACCTTCTAGTTACCTTTATAGTTTGTGTGGTATTTCTGTCAATTAAAATCCTAATATATCTTGGTTTTACTGAATGTCCTGTGGGCTTTTATCAAGGATTTTGTTTAACGTAATAAGAAGTGTGCAGTTCTTCATATTAAGTTCTTGTTGTCTTCCTTAGCAGTCAGTAGGTTGCTTTACAACTTTCTATTACTTATTATAAATATAGAATTTAGTAAGTTACATCTATTTCAAATTGTGCTCTGAATTTGTAACATTTTGTTTCAGATTTCGTCACTAAAAATGCAGATCCAATCTCAGGAATCAGATTTAAAATCGCAGGAAGATGACCTTAATAGAGCAAAAGCAGAGCTGAATCGCCTCCAGCAAGAAGAGACTCAGCTGGAACAGAGTATCCAGGCTGGAAAAGTGCAGCTTGAAACAATAATCAAATCTTTAAAATCAACACAGGAAGAAATAAACCAGGTATTCACTGTAGTTTATACAACTTCCTTTTTACTTCTTGAAATGCTGAGAGTTGAACATCAACTATTATATTTCAGAAGAGATAAAGAAATACTGGTTCATGAAATAAGCCTTTTTGACTGGTGCTTAGTAGGTTAATTCCCAGTTTGAGTCAGGAAAGGTTTGGTTCTGGTGGGGGGAAAATGCAACTATTTTGCAACCGTGTTTAATAAGAATGTGAGAATTAAAGTGTCATTGAATGCATAACATCCTAAAGCATTTTTCACTGCTTAGGCAAGAAGTAAACTTTCTCAACTTCAAGAGAGTCATCAAGAAGTCAATAAGAGTATAGAAGAATATAACGAAGCTCTCAATGGGATCCACGGTGGTAGCCTGACGAATTTAGCAGACATAAGTGAAGGCCTTGGGCAGACGGAAAGAAACAATTATGGAGCTATGGTAAAAAAAAAAATTACTGTTGTTTAGTGTATTTTGCAATAATTAGGTTTGTGACTTGCACCTAATCTGAAATAGTTAAGGTGTTTGTTTAGGTGGCTTTTTGTATGTTAGCAAATACTGTGATCCCTGCAAGGTAGCCATCTCCAGTGCAAGGCAGGGCACAAAGGTTTTAATGCTGGTGGAAAACCTGATTTTTTAAACCTTGGTTTAGATCTTGTGCTAGGATTTGGGGCCTGTTTAACTATAACAGTGTGAATATGTAAACAAACTATAATTATGAAAACAAAAGGTCATGTTAGCCCTTGGTTTGTAACCTGTCACAGCTTTAGTCTCAGGAAGCAGGTAGGACTTTATTTCCAATTCAAGTGTTTTGGGGGTTTTTTGGCCAGTTCTCTGATTTACCAAGGTGACACCTTCACTTACTCTGAACTTCCCTTCCATAGGAAGCTATACAAATTTCTTCTTTGCAGTGAGCTATGTTTATTACATATTTCTGTAAAAAAACATATTCCTTTCCCAAAATACATAGATTGTTCTCTTCTGTTTAAACAATTCCAGCATCATTTATCTCATTTATTATGGTTATACTTTTAATCAGTATTTTTACCAATTCATAAGGTCCTTCAGGTTCTTAGAGATTTTCCCAGTCAATTTCTTTTGGGTCTCTATTGTTGATTTGGTTATTTAATAAATTACTCTAAATCACAAGATTTTTCATTTTTTTAAACCTATTTCTTTACTTTAAAAATAAAAGTTGCATACTGCTTGATTCTGCTTGCACATCTACTTGGTGCTTCCTCCTTAGGGAAGTATTTTCTAGAATCCTTGTAAGCACAGTATTTACTATGGGTTTAGTATGAAGTTAAATATATATCATGTATAGTGTAGTAATAAATATTCAGCAGGCATGCTACCTTTATGCCCTGCTTTGCACTTTCTCTGTAAAAACAAAATGCTTGAAAGAAGAAAAGTGTAGATTAAAAACAACATTACATTGAGAGACGTGGTCTGAAAATGCTTTAGTGCTTCGTTTCTGTGCTTGCTTGGCTTGCATAAACATTATATTTAATTTCCAGTGGAATCTTTCAGGTGTTTCTCTTATTTGCAAAACCTAAGAATCACTTACTGGAAGAAAACTCCAGTATATGTTCATACTAGATTTTTAAAACCATTGTGTCCCTTTCCTGTTTCTTAAGTCTTCCTTCCTCTTCCTCCTCTCCCCACCTCACTCCCTGCTCTTCTGAGAAGTATTAATTAAGACTTCTTCATTTATATCTTGTAAAGGCATGAAAGAAATCCTGTATCTTTCTTGTGTTGGAGGCAGTGTAAGTGGGCAGTTGTTATTAGATATTTCTTACACTAGAGTTGAATGACTTTGATTGTCAGTGGAGCTCTGTTGTACAGGTGCCGCATGCACATACAGCTGCTGTGGCAAGGACTGGTTTCATCAAAGAGACCCAAACCAGACAAAAGACAGAGCTATGAGATATAAAACCTCTTCATCACGTTTGTTTGTAACTTTAGAATCACAGAATGGTGGGGGTTGGAAGGGACCTCAGGAGATCACCCAGTCCAACCCCCCTGCCAAAGCAGGTTCCCTACAACA
>NW_010305961.1:17563-54203 GCF_000700745.2 Antrostomus carolinensis
CTCCACACCGTCTCTGGGCTACATATTTCTTTCTGTTGTGTAATTACTTCTACTTAGAAGCCACTTATTCAGAAAGTTCTTTAGGAAGTAGTTTTTAAGATCATTAAACAGGAACCCAGATACCTTACAACTTCTGCTAAATGGGTAACTGAGCATTTTAGTCATGGTAAGTTGCTGTAATTTTTCTCCTCTTAATTTTTAGGATGATCCATTTAAGAATAAAGCTTTGATGTTTACCAATAACACACAAGAATTGCATACAGACCCATTCCAGTCAGAAGATCCTTTCAAATCTGATCCATTTAAGGGAGCAGACCCTTTCAAAGGCAGTAAGTGACCAATGGCTTACCTGAGACCTGGAAGACCAATTGTTGAGTAAATGATATTTTCTCAAACTTTTATCATCTTGCTAAATAGTGGATAAAACAAATGATTTTTCTATTCTGCATAGGTGACCCATTCCAGCATGATCCTTTTGCAGAACAGCCACCTGCTCCAGCAGGTAATAGCCCTTTTGATGACAGGATAGATGTGATATAAACAATTTGTAGCAAAACACAAAGATTTCCAAGGTTTCCTTGGCTTCAGATTTTTGGTTTGCATGTGGGAATTTAGAAACCTGACAGGGCGTGCATTCAGGATCAATATGTTCATAACATGCATGTAACTCTTCATTAAGTCCATCTTAATATAAGCATGTACTATTTAGTAAATACTTAGTAAATACTCTGTTTAGAGAGGTATCTGCAAGTTTATCAGACTTACCAAATCATTGTGTGTTTTTAGAAGAGAAAATACATCAGTGAGTACGAGGTCAAATATAGAATAATTCATTAAGGACACACTAGGTGCTATATCCTATTTTACCTTTTAATAATCCTTCTAGATCCATTTGGAGGTGATCCATTTAAGGAAAGTGACCCATTTCGTAGTTCTGCACCTGAGGATTTCTTCAAGAAACCAGTGAAGAGTGACCCATTTACCTCAGATCCATTCACAAAACCACCCACTTTACCCTCAAAGGTCAGTAATTTTTAAATCTACGTATAATAGATTTATTTACTATTGACAAGCTTATTGCCTGAAAGCTAAAAGGAACTAAATATCACTAAATACTTTTCTCCTGATGAAATATGAGTAATTTTATTCTTAAATTAAGTATGGATCATTACCTGTTTGGATCATCAGCAGTTTGTTCTTTCCAGTTCCATGATAATAATGTATATTCACCATGAAGATGCAGTTAGGTGGATTTTTTTTTTCTCTGTTGGGAATTTCAACCCATCAGCACCTCCTCATTCACACCATTACCTCCATCCCATCAGTGTTTCTGTTTGTGCAGTCACATAGTGAATTGGATCGAGGAACTGATCTGGCTAAAGGATTACTGAGCCACCAACAGACAATAGAACCAACACAGTGGAAGGGCTGCACAGAACATGTTTGTCAAATGTATAGTCACAGTTCTTAAGCTGTCCTAACGTGTGTGTGTGTGTGGTTGGTTTCAGCAGGGGTATGGATTTATTGTTTTGTTTTTTAATTAATCCTTTCCCTCACCCTTATGGCATTCCTTGACTATTGCCACCCAAGTGTTAGAGCAGTATTCCAGTATCAGTCAGTGGGAGTTTAATTTGTCTTGCAATATAGGCTTAGGTAACAGCAGACTTTTCAAACTGAAGAGCAACTGTAAACACCATGTATTTAAAAAGAAGCAATATACAGACTCTCTGAATTAATAATAATGTAAATACTTGACCTGAATATTTAATCTCTGTTGCTTAAAGACTGAACACTTCTGGGTGTAGTTTCTTATTTTACCCTGGTAAATAATGTTGCTTGTATTTTAGTGTGATACACTTCTCACTTGAATGTGTTTTGCTTGTAGGTACTTGGTGTTTTATTCAATAGCCAAATGAACTAATAATGCAAATTTCTTATAATCAATATTATCCTACTATATGTCCACTGAACAGATTGGTCTGAAATTGGAAATAATTTGTTTTAAAGCAAGAGATTTTGATATGCATAAAAAGACAAGTGCACAATACGGCAGAACAATAATTATGTCTATCTGTTCTTACTTAGCCTGACCCTTTTGAAAGCAGTGACCCTTTTACGTCTTCCAGTGTCTCTTCAAAAGGTCCAGGTAAGAAGAAAAAATGTTTCTCATGAGATGAATAAGGAGATATCTCTTTATGAGAGAAGAATCAGATGTAAAATTTGGGAATAAAGAAAGTGTCTTGTGGACTGTTGGCAAATGTCATTGTGGTCCTATTATGAATTATAAAGATTAAGTCTTTGTGTACACTATATACTTCACTTTTTTCTTTTTATTTTTTTTCTTTTCTTTTTTCCCCTCCAAACAACTGATAAAAACCTTATTGTTTTACAGAACTCTCTTTTAACCTCTCATGCCAGGTGAAAATGCAAGTGTTTTTTAATCACCTGCCTAGTTTTGTGCTTCATTGGCACCAAGCAGTCTTCATAATTATTAAGTATTATTTTAAATAACTTCTTTTTTTTTCTGTATCTGTTTCAGATCCGTTTGGAACACTAGATCCATTTGGAAGTGGTGCTTTCAGTAGTAGTGAGGGATTTGCAGACTTCAGTCAGATGTCAAAGGTAAAGGTTACAAGGAAAGCAAATGTCCTTTTAAGAATGTCTGTACAGATATATTTTTTTAAGGGCGTGAGATGTTTGTCACTTTTAAGCTGACAACTCACTTTTGTTAATTTTTTTCCGATCAACCTCACCAGTTACTTAGCAAAGCATTTTCCATCCATCTCAGTATATTGCAAAGTCTTACCAAGATGAGTAGATTTAGCAGGGATAGAACAACTTCTCACAAACATTTTTCAAGTACCAGAGGAGCAAAAGAAATGACTTCTAGTTTTTACTTGTAAGAAAAGGTAGTTATTCCAGATATTGATATATTTCAGCGTCCAGCCTTCATGCGAGTCCTGAAAACTGCTTCTGGGATACTTTGTCTTTTGTATCCTGACTTGTTCTTAAACTTTTCTATGAGTACAGGGAACCAGAGGAAGGTGGAAAACATGGTGTGCTGACATTTCATAGCTCTTAACAGCACTGCTGTTTCCTTGGTATAAATTGAGTACATAGGGTATGTCAAATAGAACTGGGTCCTTACCTCCTCCTCTGGATCAGTCTGCTGTTAGATTTTGGAGATGGAGTTTGGAATGACATAAGTTTCCCAACTTTTTTTTACACTTAGTTCCACAATAACTCTTGAACAGTGTAGAATAAATGTTAACTAGAAAATAGATTATTATATCCTTTCAGAGGTGGAGTTTGGAATGACATCAGTTTCCCAACTTTTTTTCTCCACTTAGTTCCATGGTAACTCTTGAACATTGTAGAGTAAATGTTAACTAGAAAATAGATTATTATATCACTTGCTGTTAGATTTTGGAGATGGAGTTTGGAATGACATAAGTTTCCCAACTTTTTTTTACACTTAGTTCCACAATAACTCTTGAACAGTGTAGAATAAATGTTAACTAGAAAATAGATTATTATATCACTTTGACTAATTAAACTTCTCGTATTTTTTTATTACTGGTTTTTGGGGGGGGTTTAGCTCTCCACTAGGTGGCAACAGTCTTCACAAATATTGATGTGTTTGGTTTGAGTTAGAAGTTTTAGCAAAGGTCCAACTGCGAGCTTTAGTTTTGCCTACAAAATTCCTTTCTTGATTTCAAGATGATAAATTCCCCTGCATGACACAATTTTTGTGCCTTTTTTAATCGATAGGAGAGTTCTTCTCAAGTTCCAGCTCAATATAGGAAACATTAAAAAATCTGGGTTTGAAATTTTCCCTGAGCTTTTACAGAAAAGACAAGTATCTATGTGTAATTTAAGAAAAGCTTGGAAAAAAGCTATCCATTCTGCTATCTCCATGTTTTTCCAGTTTCTGTCATGGTTCTGTTTATCAGAGTGAAGGCCAGACTGTAGTATGACTGTTCATTGCCAAATAGTATAGAGTTTTACTTCCTTTTATTTTTCTCATCACTTTTTGCTAGGACTAAAAGTTCTAGCAGTACTTAAATGATTAAGAGCACAAGTACTTTTGAATGTTGGTGAAATCCTAGCACCTCTGTCAGTGGGTGTTAGCTTCTTACACCACTGACATAATTCTGTAAATGTCTTCATTTTCTGAAGGTAATGCTTTTACTTGAGTTAACCTTGTAGCTTTCATAAAACAATAGATATTCTACAGTGTGCTTACATTCTTTTTCTTTTCTTTTTTCTCATGTAGTCAGTAGCTTCAGACCCCTTTGCCTCCAGTTTTGGAGGGATGGGATTCTCAGATGACCCTTTCAAAAGCAAATCAGACACACCGGCATTACCACCGAAGAAAAATGTCCCTCCACGGCCCAAGCCACCCAGTGGTAAGGCAGTTTCCTTTTTCTAGTAGCCAGTTCCCCTAGTTTTCTGTATATTATTGGACGTAAGGACAAGCTGATGGTTTTCTATCTCATTATCTTGTATTTCAACCATGGAGGAAGGTATGAGATGATCAGTACATTGGCAGAAATTGTCAGTAAACCAAACTGGAACTTGTCAGACTGGAAAATAGATGATTAGGGAGTGGTATGACAGATCACTTTTAAAATAAACAAAGGGGTTTGTTTTTATACAATAATTTAAATTTAGGATTTTTTTTTGTTTTGTTTTGTTTTTTGCCAGAGAATATGATGAATACCAAAAAGTTTAAATGGGTTTAAAAAAGAACTAGATAATTCTTAAAAGAAAAATCCAACAGGGTCAATAGAGTCTACCAAAAGCCAAAGTATTCTTTCTGGCTTCTGTGTTGCTGAATGTCTGCAAGGTAGTCTGAAGTAGGGCTGTATCTTTACCTTGTTTTGATGTTCTTCCTGAGGCATCTGCCACGAGATACTAACAAGAACAGGGCACAGGGCTAGATAGACCTGTCCTGATCTGTCTGGGTATGATCATTCTTGCATTCACACATTGCTGCATTAATTACATATAAAATACTTTCTGAATAAATGGTTTGTTCCTGCTTCAAGTCCATTATGTGTGGAAATTCTTGGAAATGTATGAATCTCCTGAATTGAAAATAAGATCTCTTAATGAAGCTTCAACCTCTACTTGCTTACCTCCCTGGAGTTGATTTCCAAAATATTCAGATACCAGTGAAACTGTTTGAAGAACTGAAGCCACTTAGAGCTGTTAGTTTCAAGTCTTAACAACAGTGGTACAGTTCAGTTAATGTTAGCAGTGAACATTTAGTTGGCAAAAATGAAAAAAAAAGAGATAGATTCTGGTTCTGAGTGGGTACATAATTTTGCACCAAACCTGTGAGTCAGCATCTAGTATTCTCATCTATCCACTGCCAGTGTTAGGAAGCATAATACAAAGAAAACAGATCCGTTATTAATGTCTCCCTGTCTAAATGTGTGGATTGTCTACCTTTCTGCTCTTGCATGTTGGAGCAAAGCCTGCACCCTGCACCCATCCTGTTTATAAAAGGTATTGTTGATCTGGCTGGTTTTGCAAACCAGTTATGCTAGAACTAGCTCTGTGGATGATGTGAAAAGTGCTTTCTATTACCAGGCTATCCTGAAGATCTCATTATCCAATAGATTGATCCAGGGTTTGGTAAATATTGTTTACTACAGTAGAATTATAAACAGGCCATTGCAGCAGCATTAGTTTGTTCCTATTACTATGTTTTTGTTGCTCAAGAGATGATGATGCACACTAAAACCCTGAAATCAAATTATGAGGTTTTGTGTAGGTGAGTTGATGAAAATTTGTCAGGAAGTGCTCTAGGATTATGGCAAAGTTCTTGAAGCAGTCTGTTCCATGCTTGCTCTGGGTAAATATTTTCTACCATTGAGGTAGTAGAGAGCCTTTAGTAATTAAAAAAACCTCATACTATGTAATGTTGACAAATATCAACTAACAGGACACAAATTAATAGAAGTAGAAATATAAAAGCTGGAGATAATCTTATTTGCCATTGGCAGTAATGTTATTTTTCTTTCTTTATTTGCTTTTCAAGGAAGGTATGTAAGTGGCCATGTTTTTCAGAAATGTCTCCATAAAATAATTTAATGTTTAAAGGGCCTATATAAAATTGAATGAGTCAAACAAATACTAAATATACCTATATTAGCTCTTTCATGTGGTTTCTTTCTATTTCTTGTTCGAAACATGATTATTCCTAGCAAATACAGTGTAATAGTTGCAGCAAAGATGAGAAATACATGCCATAGGATTGACTCACCTACATGTTTTGTTGGGGTTTTTTTTGGAGTTATGTCTTTTCATTCCCTCTTTTGTACATACTGAGGAATTTTGGAGAACTTTTAGCTTTAATAATTTGTTTTGAATTTAGCCATGTGCACTCAGCCTTTAATAAATCTTTTTTAAAAAATTTGTTTAAATGTGTACTTTCCCCTCTTCTTGGGAGACACAATATTTATAAGGTTCCGCTGCTCTGCCAAAAGCAAATGTTGTTATGATAAAATAGACTAAGGAGGAAACAAAGCAGGGTTTTTTTAAAGCAAATGAGCCTCGTGCTTATGCAGTTACACTCCTCCCTTCCTTCCACAACTAAGGCAATCTTCAGTGGTTACTTAGAGCATGAGAAATTATATAGTAATATACTGCGATTCTAGCAAGAGATACAGGCATACAAGTGTGTGTTAGAAATGGGAACGCTGCTCAGAAAACAAACAACAGACAAGAAACTTCCGTTGTTTCTTACCTTTCCCATTGGTCTGTTTAATTAAAAAACAAGCAGATGATAAAGATCTTGCTGAAGGATGAATAAATGTTGTTTATTACCAGACAAATGTGTAGTTTGCCTTTCTGTGCCCAATTCTTACTGTTTTTAGTAAAACTTCTTTCTGTGGGAGAGGATTTCTTTATATTGACAAGTACTTGTATGGATTGCTTGCATTTTGTTAGGCAGGTACAGTGAAGATCTAATATAAAGCTTTCCTTGTCCTCAACGTTCTACAGTCAAGTAGAAAATACTAACAAAGATTTTTGCAGAGTATTGAAAGCTCTCTGATTTCCCAAGTAGTTGTTAAGAGGGGAAGCTATCACAGTCTGCCAGGGATTGTTCCCAATTCAGTGCTTTGCTGTATGCAAAGCTTTTTAGGAGTTAAGTGACATGCAAAGCATTGTCCCGATTGATCCATTGAGCTATTGCAGGATGTCCTGGATGATCAGGATGTGGCTGCAGTGTGCCACAGTTCCCCTTCGTGCCCATGTGTCTACGTTTTCTCCAGATGAAATAGGAGTTGTGCATCATGTCTGTTTTTTTCACGAAGACAAAGGCAGAGCAAACCTTTGGAACTGAACACAGGGCCAGGGAAACACTTCAGGCATAGCCTCTGTTTACCTTTGAGTGAAGGTCAGATCCAAAGGCCTTCAGATGTCCCTGGAAAAACCTGTAAAAGGAACATGGAGTTCAGATTAGCTGCTCTGATAAAAGGACTCTGGAGACAGTCTTCACACCATGCTTAAGGGAACTTTTCTGCTCCTGCCAGCTTGGTCAGTAGCAGGATTGCAGTGGGTAATGATTGTCTGGCCTTACAAATCCTGACCTGTTTGCTGGCTGCTTGCAAGGTGAAGATTGGTTGATGGTTTTGGTTTGTTTGTTTTCACTTTTTTAGTTGGTGGGTTTTTTCAAGGCTTGGACATTGAGCAGCAGCTATGATCTGCTGAGTGTATTAGCAGATACTTCAGCTCACAGCTGCCTGTGGTTGTTAGTATCTGGCAAGGACAGGCAAACACTTACTGTGTGGCGTGGATTAGACACCCTTGAGATCCATATCTTTCCCTTCTCAAAAACTAAGGTTAAAAGAGGGGATGGCAGTCTTGAGATTATTTCCTTAGAGCTGTATCTTAGGCTGAATCTCAGGCTTACATTTAAATCATTTTCCTTCTTTCTCACCCTCTTCTTTCTGAACCAAAGTTTTCCAAGGTCTCTTAGATGTTACTCAGTCTTCAACTGACCCTTGCTTGGTCCAAGAAAAATCTCGTATGTTTGTTTTTCTGATGAAATGCTCTATTGTGTTTTTTTCAGCATAACTATTTAAAGTGCAGAATCTTTAAAGCTAATTCGAGGAAGGGTAATAAATCAGTGAATAAAAATAGAGAATGACAAGGAAAAGGTGTGTTAGAAGCAGCAAGCCTGGATACCAGTGTACATCAAAGCTCCAGCATATCTTTTATTACATGCAAAGACTTGAAAAATCAATATCTCTGGCCCTTAACCTGGTTTAAGATTCTCTTTTTAGGCTGAGGAAGATCAGCTAAGAAAAAGCTCTTTAGCTCTTCTGACTAGACTGTTCTAATGAAAATCCCCAAGGGACTATGTGCATGTTCTTTCTCTTCAGGAATGCACTCATAGTCCATGAAATTCCTGATGGACATTAGATTTCATACAGCTCCCCTGGGACTTGGCTGAAGTAATTTGATGTTCACCAGGTGGTACTGGAGAACTTGAAGGCTTCTTAAGAAAGAAGTGGAAAGTTTTCTGTGTTTATTGATGCTGTATCTTGAATAATGCTCAAAACATACAAAAAAAATAGCCAGATATAAACAGGCTTGTGCTTTGCATAATGGACTGTGATAAATTGAAACCAAGACAATATTAATTACTTATATTAACAAAAATAATAGTAGTGTCTATTGTCATACTTAAGCAAAGGTGCCCTGTGACCTGAATCTAAAATTCCACTGCAAATTACTTTCTCAAGCTGTCCTAAAACAGGTGAGTTTTGTAGATCTATAAGTACATTTTATTTTCTGTCATAGAAGATTCCTGTAGTGTTTAGCACTGCTGAACTTCTGATCACTTTATATTTCTTACACTAGTTCTTGGGTTTTGTAGGACTTGTGTGTAATTGAGAATAAAAAAGCCTGAAAGAGCTGATCCACTGAAACCCGTCAGTTAAAATGTTTTTTGTAGGTTCTCACAGATGAACAATTATGTTTTCTGCCGTGAGCTGCAGATTGAAATCAGTCAGAGTTCACCGCTAACTAGTTTCTAGGTAAAAGTTGTTGATTACAAAAAGAGAGAAACAGATTTTTTTTAATCTTTTTTCTTTTTCTTTTTCTTTTTTTTTTTTTTTTTTAAAGTACAGCCCTCTGCTGTGTGGGTGTCAGTGATTGGGTTATAAGTAAAATTCAATGCTCTAGTGCTTTGATCGTGGGACCTACTGCTTTTGCCCCACCCTTACCACTTCCTTTAAATGCAGCACCATGCATTCCACATTGCGGTTATAACAGTACTGTTAACCAGTGATATTAGTGGAAGAACCTTCACCACTAACCAGTGTGTAACCTTCAACCTCTTCTAAATTTTTATTGCTTGCTTATAGTGGTTTTGACCTTTTTAACCTTGAAAGAATATAAAAGTTCTAAAAATGCAGGAAGAAAAGGTACTTTCCAATTTCAGCGTGCTTTCTTCTTGCAGTGATTATTTAATAAAAACCAATATTTTTTATCACTCTAGCTTTTTTTAGCCTGTATAAATAATTGATATAAAATATATTATATATTAGTGACTAATAAAGGTGATGGATATTGTATAATAGTGAACTTCTTCAGTGCTAATGTACTTTTAAAAAATTAGTTTTTCTTTGAGCTGCCAATACATAAATACCAGAAAATTACCATGTAACTTGGAATTCAAAGGGCTACATATTGGATTCATCCCATTTAAGGAAGAAATCAGTGGATTTATTTAGCTGCTATTTGAAATACGGGTATTAAAATAAATTATATTGGGAAAATATTATTCCAGACTGCACACAGTGAGTTTAACAAAGAACTTTGGCTTTATTTTTTGATCAGTTTATTCTTTATAGCTCTGATGTACGATGGCAACTGAATTTATAAATTGGCATTTCAGAGGTTAGTGGTTAACACCTCTGTCTTTGAGTTAAGGTCTTCGAATCTGTTCTCACATTGTTTTTTGTAACTGGTAGTGGTTTTGAAATATCAAAATATAGGAAAAAGTCTCGAGTAAACAGAATAGGAGACTAAGCAGCCTGCCCTTGAATTAGGAAGTATGATTCTAATCCCTCAGAGATGTTTGGCTTGTGTGGAGCCCCAGAAGACCTCAGTGTGAGCACAAAGGTTTGCACAGAATTTAATATGAGTGACTAGAAGTTATTACCAAATAAGAGTAAAGATGTTATGGGTAATAAATTTCACCAAGTAAGGTGTTAGGGTTCAGTATTTTTACCAAATCACAAACTGTAAAACTGCTAGATGTATTTTGCTGCCCCACCAATGAAGTCAGAAAAGGCCCCAGCTGACTTAAGCAAAATCTGACTGATCAAGTCCTATTTTTTTTCATCTTGCTGGTTGGCAGATAAAGAGAAATGATAACTGACCCTGTTGATGGCTTAAAAAAAAAAAGAAAAGGGGTTAGTGCTTTAAGATCTTCAAGATTTTAGTATTTGATTGAACTCTCTTAGCTGTGATGTAAATTTTAATCTATCATCTACTGAAATTATAATTCCCTAGTTTTGGGTGAGGATGCTTTGCCCTTTCCTCACAAGTGTGGTTGCTGGAAAAGGTTGTTGTCAGCCCCAAAGAAACTAGAAATGCAAGAAAAATTAACAGCCAACTCACAGAGTAGCTGTCCATTCTGTTCATATGATGCATGGATCTTGGAGGATAAATTTAAGATAGATTTGCCCATTGAGTGCTCATGATTAAGAATGTATACTGAAAAAAAACCTGTTCTGAAAGCAAATTGACTTCAGAGCTTTAGTGAGTGGCTGCCCAGATGTGATACACACACATATTCCAGGCTTTCTTGGACCAGGATTGTCTAACCAGAAACTTTTGAGCTAGATCTCACTCTGTGGGATGTTTTTTGCACCACTTGAATCATTTGAGGTGCCTCTTACTACTGCTGTGCATAATCAGATGCTTACTGCTGCCAGCCAGCACTGTGCTTGCACAAATCAGAAGGGTAATGCAAGCAGCTCCCTGAAAGGCGATGTTTGTACAGCCCTGTTCTGCTGCTGTCTTCCTTTGTATTTGATGCTTCCTCCTCCTTTATGTCAACGATAAATATAGTTCTTTTTCATATGTGTCACTTCTCTAAATGTAAGGCATTTTATGGTTTGACTGTTTTTACAATTTTAGACTTATTTTTCATCTATAAAGCAGTACAAGAGCACTGTCAGTTCACATTGACCTCATATTGACAGTTGTCAGGAAAAAAGAGAACAGATCTCTGCTCCTTTTTGAATTGGACATATAAATCACTTTTAGTAGAGTTTGTGTGCCTATGCTGTTTTTCAGTGTCTCGATTAGATTAAAATTAAGATTTCACACTTTGCTCAGTATCTGGCTTAAAAATCATGCAAACCAAAGCCCGAATGCTTTGTTGTGTGCATTTACTGATTTCATTTCTTGAAAGAAAATGATGTCTTGTGAATACTTAGTGTTTAAACACATCATGGTTTTGTGGCCATTCTTTTTGACCTGCACCATGTACAATGTCCCCAGGATATGAATCTGCAGAGAAATTTATTGCATGTATTTAGTGAGATAATTTTAAGAAGAAAGAAACCATATTAGGTATCATAGATGTAATCAGGAGTTGGGAACAAAAGAAGGAATTGTATTAAGCAATCAGAAAAAATTTAAAATAATTCCCTTTCATTTATTTGCATGGGCATATTTGAGTTGTGGGGTTCAATCATTTGGTCTAGAGGAGAGTAGAGAGTTCTGTTTCTTCATTGCGTGATCACAGGAGTACAGGAGTGTTCTGTTTATTTCTGAGTGATACCACACACCTGTTTCCTTAGAGCTTCTTGAGTACCCAAGATTATTCACCAGTAGCACACTACCTGTTTATCTTTATTTTTTTTTTCCCTCATCTGCAGCCAAGAGTGAAAAATTCAGCCTCAAAAGTTTATGACTGACAGGAAAACTTTTTTTTTTTTTATTTTTCATGCCTTCTACAAGACCTGACAGTTGCGTTAGAACCCAGGCATCCCTTGTTGTGTAGGATAAATGACTCATGGGTGGAGCACCTGCCCAGCCACAAACTAAAAATTCCATTCACGCTTTGATTCTGTTGTTTACGCTGATCTCTCACAGTAAAGATATTTCAGTACCGATTGTTGAAAGAGGTTGTTCAGAATCTGTTTCAGAACAGATTGTCAGGCTCAATGGCTAACGATTTCTCTTCCGACGTTTCTGGTTTTCAGAACATTTCTCTTAAGCTAAGGTTTTCAGAGTTACAGGCTAGCTCAGGGTGCAGATTTTGCAAATATTAAGCAAAAACGGTGTCGAGGTTTTTTTGCATAGGAAAAATTCTTCCTTCTGTAGCTAAAAATATGTATTGTGATTTTGTGCAAAGAACTTTATCACCAAACAGTTGAGTTTGAATTACAGTGTAGAAACAACCCCTGTTGAGAACAAATACCTCATGAATATTTTGTTGAAAAATTGTTTTAATTTAACTGACCTTCAAGCATATTTTTGAAAACTAGTAATAATTCTTCTGTAAATGTCTAAAGTTCACAGCTAATGGAAGTTTTATTCTGCATCAGTGGAAGAGCTGGATAATTTAACAGCATGGTGAAAAACATGCTGAGTAAGTTAGGAATGATACATAAATCTGGTAAAGTGCCAAGAGAAAGATGTGCTGGGAGGCACCTTACATACTGCACAGTCTCCGAAGTTTTCTTAGAGTAACATTTCATCTGGCATGAGAGAGATGTGAGAGGTAGGAACCCTGGTATTATATGTTCAAACATAATCACAGGTATGGACTTAACTGACACTATCACTACTTGTCCTATGTAGCACGATTCTGACTTCTTAAAGCATGTTTTTCACTTTAGAAAGTTTCCTGGAAAGGAGTATTTGTGTAGTGAAAGTTTAAAGTTGTGTCATCTCAGCTCTGCCTTGTTTGCCTGTGAGCATGCATGATCCAGTCTTCAAACATAATTAAAACATGCTGCTTCTCATAGTTTAATATGATACTGTTCTAAGCAGAAAGTTAGGACCATTGTTGAAACATAGAATATAGAGAAAACTCTAAAGATTTCACTTCATTGTTCCATTCTCAATATCTTGTAATTCAGTAAGACAAACTCTGTAATTGCATCCTACCAGTGAGATTATATTTGCCTTGAACTATAGATCTGAAGCCTAAAGTTTGCTGTGGGGTCTGAAATTAGATAAACCCTTCATATGGGTGGAGTTCACTACAAGTTAACAGCATTTGCTGTGGTAAACCATTTTGTTCATCATCTCTTTTTGCTGAAGTGTGTCCTCGGTGTGGTTTGGGTGCACCACTTGGGTAACTGCTGAAACTGCTGTGGTTTCAGAACAGGACCTGTTTTGCTTTTTTCTGAACTTTTTTCCCCTGAAACTATTAGCAGAAAAATCAAATAAGTTGGGGTTACAACTGTTTGCCTGCACTTTTGTACTGCCCGTACCTCAAAAACGATGAGCAGTATCGTGTGAAAACGTAACATTTTCCAGTGAATATAAGATTAATGCAATCTCAGTAACTACTAAGTATATTTTGCAATATTACAATTTTACCAGTGTCCTTCAGTTCAGTTGGTGACTTTTTACTGTGGTTTGGGTATTTTTGCTTTACGTTATAGAAATACTGTACCCACATTATTAACTTACTAAACATGAGAATACAAAAATCTTCTTATACTTAAATATACACTTACTGCACTGGGAGATTCACACTTCATGTGAGCCAGCAAGGATATCAGAAAGATAATTCTGGTGTCGTTATTACTAATTTGTGGCTAAAAAATGAGTCAATTTGAATATCTAACTGAACCAAACAAACTTCTGCCAGGCCTCAAAACCATGTTTGCAGAGCATGGCAGGGTAAACCAAACTATAAGCAGTGTACAAAGTGTAGTGAAAGAGGGCTCGTTGAGGACTCACATGAGTGCATGTTCAGCATGGGCACTGCCCTTAAAATTGCTCTGCAAAAAATAAAACCTGATTTTATAAGGGTTTCCCTCTTTCACCTTTTCTTCAAAATAACAAAATTAAAGCCCTCCTCTGTTCTTTAACATATAAAAAACTGAAGAAAATGGCATTCAGGACCAATAAAATGAAAATTTTCAATATTATTAGCAGTAACTCTGGTATTCACAGTGACATTTCCTCTACAGCAAAGTTATTCTTTGTGATCTGTTGTGAAGATGAAGCACGAGAAACCCCGATGCTCTTTGTGTATGTTCTGAAACCACTGGGGGATTCGTGCAAAAACATTAAACAGGCCACCTAGAAAAAACAAGTTTACTGAGCAAATACATTACAAACCCTACGTTTGTATTAGCAGTCACCAATTCCACAAAGTGGTTTTGGCAGCAGAACTTTTAACCTAAGAAGAGGGCAGCTTAAAATGGGTCATTTTTGCCTCTATCAATCAGAATTGGTTTGGGGCAGTATAGGGTGAAGGATATTAGGGGGAATTTTCTTGCTAGTAATTGGCAATAGAGGAAGGAGGGGAAAAAATGCAGAGGGCTCATGTTTTACCTTGATCTGAAATTAGATATGCAGATACTTTAATTCTTTCTGTAATTTAAAATAAGTTGCTCTTTTATCTGGAGGTTTACATACAAAATGCTGAGTTACTCATCTCTGACCAGGTTTGCTTGATCCCCTACCACTGCATAACTGTGACTGAAGGTGAGATCTCCTAAAGGCCACGGTGATGACTGGGATGTAAATGCAGCAGAGAGAACAAAACATGGCCTCTGTTGATGGAAACTGGGGTGAAGGAGAGTCCATGCTTGTGGGGAGAGCAAATGCTGCTGGTATTTCCTGTATATTTTGTCACTTCCTTCCATGAAGGACAAATCACTGGCCTGATCTGTCTGGCTTTAGAAGTCCCACATGTGGTTGCTAACACGGGTATCCATAGATCTTTGCCACATCTGTTAACCAGGATGGAGCATGTACTGAACCATGATAAATAGTACTGGAGTGAACTTTAAGAGATCTCATTTATGCTCCAGTTTCAAGACAGCTAAGCTAGTGTGATTTCTAGAAGCCATTTCTCAAGCCTCATGGACATGAAGATGGAACACAACAAGTTTCCTAGGCAGTCTTGAGTATTATCATGTCCAGTTCTGGAACCCCCAACACAAGAAAGACATGGACCTGTTAGAACGAGTCCAGAGGAGGCCACGAGGATGATGCGAGGGCTGGAGCAGCTCTGCTGTGAGGACAGGCTGAGAGAGTTGGGCTGTTCAGCCTGGAGAAGAGAAGCTCCAGGTAGACCTAGCGGCCTCCCAGTACCTGAAGGGGCTCCAGGAAGACTGGGGAGGGACTTTGGCCAAGGGCAGGGAGTGAGAGAACAAGGGGTGATGGCTTGAAAGTGGCAGAGGGGAGATGGAGATGAGATGTGAGGAAGAAATTCTTTGGTGTGAGGGTGGTGAGACAGTGTCCCAGGTTGGCCAGAGAAGCTGTGGCTGCTCCTCCCTGGAAGTGTTGAAGGCCAGGTTGGATGAGGCTTTGAGCAACCTGGTCTAGTGGAAGGTGTCCCTGCTGCTGGCAGGGGGGTTGGGACTGGATGAGCTTTAAGGTCCCTCCCAACCAAAACCAGTCTGGGATTCTATGATTATTAAGTTTTAAAAATGTTACAGATTGTCCAACGTAAATCCCTCTTGGTAAAATCTAAATCCACTAGCTTTTATCTTGATGGAAGTTTTGCCTACAGGACTACGATCCCCTCGAATGCTCTTAAGACTAAACAAATCTCATTATATCTCCTACTTGTTTTCTATGCCTCTCTCTCTCTCTCTGCTTGTTCAGCTGTGGACTTTCTTGTGTCACATTTTCCCTGAAGCCCGATGCCTGCAGGTGGTTGCTGTATCGCACCCGAGTCTGACGATAGCACTAATGAGATAAGAGTCTGCACGATTCCTTCAGCTCCCCTGGCAATCTGTGCCTGGCTGAGTTTGAGGACTATGGGCCCCTGCACCCTGTGCAGTCGTTAGGGAGGTGTCACCAGCACGGTGTAGAGCCCGCCGATGGCAGAGGGCTGTGAGTCTGGCAAGCTGAGCACAGGGGAGATGGACTTTTGGCTGGCCCCTGGGATAGGAGAGGCTGAGCTGTGATGTAACGGCAGGTGAAGACAGGCTGCTGGATAGGTTATTGATTTAGTGTGAATTTGCTGATCTTTATTTATTCTCTTTGACAAATCAGGATTTCCACAGATTTGGGCAAATGCTGTTTAAAGTATGCAGTTTGTAAAGTTCATGAGCTTCTACCAAAGCACTTTCTTAAAAGATAGCAGGCTATGTCTTAGACATGCCAAGTACATACTCTGAAATTTGGGGGTTTCACTCCATTTCTCTTTGCTTTCCTAGTACGTGTATCCTGCTGTAAATAAGTGATAAGATTCCTATTAAATTATAGTTCAAAGAGTTGGACATTTCAAAAAAGATAGCTTTATTAATGTAAATAATGTATGTAATTCAGGTATTATGCAGGAAGTTGTAAATATTTTTTTTCTTTTAAATATGTTTCTAGATTTTCCTTTATCGTTTTTCAAGTACACATTATAATTGGGATTGTTCATCCAAGGAATATTTTCCTTGGAGGCTAGATTGTGTACCTGTCAGGAGTGATCTTTTTTTTAAGGGGAAAAAAAAATAATCTGTTTAGTTATTTGAGCTAACAAAATAGTACTTTTTGTACTAATTAAAAATTAGCCATTGAGGCTTTAATTGCAACAAATAAATATACAGCCATTATTTATGAGCATACACAATAGTTCCTGTGATTTCACTTGTTACTGGGGCAGAAAATAAAAAAAAGCAGTCACCTCCAAAAGGTGGGTTGCTCAGCAAGCACCCCAGGACAAGGTGATTTTGTAATCATTCTCTTTTCCTTTGTACATGTGCTGGTAGAAGGATAAACCAGTTCCAGGAAAAAAAACAGAATGCATGTATTCTGTAAAGTCACAGATAAGTTACTATTTAATTCTGTTTAACATGATTAATTATTTATCTTTAGTGATATGTATTTTAAAGCATTTTTGTGTTTTATATAATGCCAAACTTAAACTTGAAATGTTTCTAATCCTGAAAAATGAACTAAAGTCATACTTGTTAGATTCTTCTGTACAAATGTCTTTATATTGGGTTTTGCAATTTAAAATCTTGATGGTATTAATATTGCAGTATGTATAAGTAAGATAATAAATCAGTAAATAAAACAACTGTTTGAGATTCTTTGCATTGAGAATTTTGTTGATGATTTCATTAATGATTTCATTTGCACTGATGATTTTATTGATAAATGAGTACCATGATATTTGGTGAAATTTTAAACCACTGCAGGAAAAATGGATGATGCTAGAGTGTGTCAGCACAGTTTCCTATTTAAAGGGTTTGCATTGTCCGTGGTAAGTAACTTCTCTTTTTCTCCTTTTGTTTTTGTTTTGTTTTTCCTAAACTTTCCAGGTAAAAGTACTCCTGTAAGCCACCTTGGGTCTTCAGATTTTCCCAAGCCCCATGATCCATTCCAGCCATTTGGGGCTGACAGCAGTGACCCGTTTCAAAGTAAAAAGGGGTTTGGGGACCCATTTAGTGGAAAAGATCCATTTGCTCCTTCCTCTTCAAGTAAAACTTCTAAAGACTCTTCCTTGGGGTTTGCAGACTTCAGCTCTGTAAGTTAAGTTCATTGTCTCTGAGCAAACCACTTTCTGCTCTGCTTACAGCAATCTATTGGGTTTTTGTTTTAACTGCAAACCTACTGTTCACTGGCTTCTGTCTCTTAGTACCTTCATGCTGTCCTCATTGTTTTTGTATTAATATTTCTGTAATAAAAAGGCATTATTTCAATAAAAAAAGAAGTTTCGTACTAAATTTTAAAGGGTTTACATGCATTTAAATTATTTTAGTACAGTGTGCCTTTACTCACAAATTCTTTGTAGCAGAATCTGTGTATTGTTTTTGTTGCATGGAGGCTATTTTGTAAACTGATTTTTGGAGCCAATGATGTAAAGATTCAAAAAACAATTGTTGAAAACATTTATATAGCAATTCCACCATATCCTGAGAAGCAAATCCTTGAAGGAAATGATTCCATAAAGTATTTGTAATTGTTTGTGAAAACGTTCTGACAATCCTGTCACAATGTTTGCTGTATACGATGGAATGTGGTCATAAAGATACATACACGAGACAGAGATTGAAAGTTTAGCTGTTGAATTTTGTTCCATTTACTGATATTGTAGAAAAGCCCTTGTTAGACAAAGAAAACAAAAACGTTTTGTAGAACCAATAGAGAAACATCCACACTGCACTCCAAAAGACAGTGTCAGAAGGTTTGAAAGCAAAGCCAAGTACCCGTTCCTTAAAAAAATAGCAGGGTTTCTAAAAGCCTGGCTTTATTTTTAGTGCTGGCAGGTCCTTACTGAATTGGAAATCACTGTAAATGTAGTAGTGGTGTGGTTCTTATTGCTTCCATGAGTAGATAGAAATCTGTTCCATCCACAGCCTCAGGCTTCTTCCTCCTTTCATGTGTTTTTGTTCTGTCACATTGCCATGCAGTAAAATTGCCAACTTAATCTGTTCCTTAACTCTGACGGACACAGTTCAGTGTTCAACAAGTGGAGATCTTTAAGCTGAATCTTTCAGGTTATTTTTAATGGTTTGGGGTTTGTTTTTTTTTTTCCCCCTAGTTATTAGTTAATAGTAAATGTGTATCACTTTCCTATTTGATATTGTTAGTTGAGGTCATCTGTGCGTATTTTTAGCTGGCCTCAGTGCTTTAATTTATATATGATACTGAAGACGTCAAAGTTGAAGATACTATGTATGCTTTACCACAGTTAGTACTAGCCTGTTGAATTTGCACAGTTAAATTCTGTGATTGTATACAAAATGGTGACATTCTTAATAAAAATAAGACGCAAAACTTGCTTTATCTGAAATTTCTTGAACAACATCTAATTTCTTCCTTCAACAAAAGACAAATAATGGAATGGAATGACTGTTACCCAACTATTGTTGTCTTACTTTATAGAGTGCATTGCTTAAGTTAAAAGTGTGGTTTACACTGAGTGCTTGTATCAAATGATTAATCAAAATCTCTGATTCCCATCCCAGTGGGTGCTCTAGTGTTAAATTTGCTGTGCCATCAGGTTTTCAGGAGATGAGATTAACTTTAGAAGATAAGGGAAAAGTAGGAAAACTGAGATCTTTGAGCAGTAGCCACTTGTAATTACTGTTAAGTGGCACTTCATCTAAGGAAATTAATTTTTAATTGGTTTTATTAATTGCTTTCTACTACTGTAAGAAAAAAAAAAAAGGTGTTAACTGAATTTGACTGAAAAGAGAGAGACTGGATCCCTGTTCTTTTCAGTTTGTTGGGTTTTTTTGCTTGCCTATAAACAATTATATTGCTATACTTGATAATTCCTAATTCTTCTGTATGAAGTCTTAAGTGTACTAGTTACCTTGTAATCCAGCAAGAATATTGTGCTTGTCTTTGACTAATGTCTGGGAAACTTTGTTCATCATGGAAATTAAAAGCAGTTTGATTTACAGAAGGTTTTCTGACACATAGTTTGAGTCCATGGAATCTAAAAACAGGATTATAGAATCCTGTAGGTTTGAATAATTGAATAACCTGATTTTTAATTGGAATTCTTTAGTGCTGCAAATAAGTAACATGAGGACCTTCACTTGATTTTATTATTACCACTCTAGGAAATTTGGCACTCTTTTTTTTTTTTGCCCTTTTTTATTTATTTATTTATTGAGACATTGACAACTTCATGCATCCAGAACTGAAGTATATTCTCATTGCATTCTTAACTTTTCCCCTGGCATTAAATATGACTCTGTGGAACAAAACAAAGTCTTTTGGTAGCTCATATTTCAGCTATTTCTAGGTTCCAGCTTCAATTTATGGAACAACAAGAAAAGCAATCTTTCTGCCAACAGAAAGTGTTTAAATTTCCAAGAAACAGGACACTTAAAACTAAACTAAAATTTTTTTCTTAATATAAGCTGGTAATTTAGTAAACACAAGTCAGTGTAGCTTTCTGCCTATTTGATTAGTTTCACTGCAGTCTGCTGTTTTCCTCATTTATGCCTTGGGTCTGAGTGTACTTCTGAAAAAGAAAATGTTTTTAATGAAATGACAGATGTCATCCATATTTATAGACTTCTTGAAACCTGGACATATGCAAAAAAAATTGTTATTGTATTAAATGACTTGTAATTCAGTTACATTACCTTTTTATAGGCAATCTACAAGAATCAGTGGCACTATGAACTGTCGTGTATTTCACTATCTAATGGTCAGAGTTACGCTCCCGAAAATTTTCCTTTATGCTAACCACTTGTGATAAGGCACTTCTAGAGTCCAGATTTGTTTCCAATGAATCACTTGCCTTTTTTTCCTTTTTCTTTTTTTTTTTGTTACTCAGCACTTTTAACCACAAAAATATAGCTTGTGTACCATAAACAAATCATAATTGGGACTCTCATAAGCTTTGGAAGACTTATTCTAAGATGTAAGCTCTATAAGTAAAACTGTTTTCTCAACATTTAAAAAATAAGACACCCCAGAGGGTTTGACCAAAGCTTATTGTATTTCTGAAAATAGTAACTGTTATTCTCCATCCCAGCTATATGATCTTTTTGAATTCTTGGAATAAGTGGAGAAGTCCATTTGAGTCCATCTTTACTGTATCTTGAAAAAAACCCCCAACTATTTAGTAAGCTTTTAAATCTTACCTGTCAGCTGACATTATTTAAATGAGTAATGGTAGTAGGTTTTCTTAATTTTAAAAGTAAAAATATCATAAAATGTATGGCACTTTTATTGTATTTCAGTAATACTGAATGCAAAGGTCCTCATCTAAATTTCGATAGCCATGAAGGCAGAGGTGTTGTTTGAAGAAAAATTATTCTGAAATAGTCCTGTCTTTTTTTTGCATCAAATCATCTGAAAAATCATATCGAGAGAAATAAAATGAGGAATTGTGAGCATCTGAAAGCACATAGCTAAAGCATAATTTAACTAAATTATGAGTAAATGAGAATTGGACTCGGGTTGAAAGGAATTCAAATAGGCACATTTATTTAAAAATACAAAGTATAGATACAATGCAGAGTGGAAAAGGCAGTGGGGGCCATCATGTAGTACATATGCAGCGAGGCGTATATTATATATGCAGCTAGCTGAGTATTAAATGCAACTCAAAGTCAGATTTAATATTGAGTTCAGTATTTTAAGCTTGTGTGGGAAGGTGTCGCTGTATCAACTAGTGCAGTGGCGTATTTTGCTGTGTTCAGAGTTGTTATGTTGTGGACCACAGGGCCATTTTTGCAGTATACATTCAGCTGAAATTGAAGCTATAAATTCCATGTAGCTTTCTTTTCCAGAAAAACCCCAAATAATATGTTTTCCTGAAGGTTCAAAAAAAAAAAAAAAAAGAGTACAAAGCAAATTTTAGAAGTGGGATATAATGCAAACATTTGCATGCAGCTGTGCGAATGCTTCTGTTAACATCATCCTCTTCAGCAAATGCTAAAATTAAACAGTAACAGATTATCCTTTAGTTTTAAATTGTTAGGATTTCAAGAAAATATTTTAATATTCTGTGCAAAAATTTCAAACAAGCAAACTTTTGCATACTTCAACGGTAAATACTGGAATTTAATTTTGGAATACTTTTGCTGCAGTGTACTTAAATGTGTTTTGGAAAGCTCAACCAGGCTTAGAAGCTGAATGTTCAAATGTGTTGTATTTCCTTAGTGTTTTCTGCTGAAGTAAATTGGATTATTTTACATTATTTCTGACTGGAAAAACTCTGCATGTATTTTATGAACAGCAACAGAAGTATTTTTTGTAACTTTTGATTTGGTGATGAAACATCCCACAAATCAGCAGTCTCCAGAGTCATTATTAAAACCCCTCACCCTTAGCAGGAAATACTGCAATAAAACTCTGCAATGGAGTTGCACAAGAGTAAATAACTCTTGGGTTTTTACCAGCTATTTACTATTCTTGAAAATGGATGTAGGTTGCTATGCTCCCAAACCACTAACTTGCTTTTTTTGTGTTTGTGGAGTTTTTGTTTGGCTCCAGTCCTCTGACCATTTTCATACACAACTGAGACATGGATGCAGGGACGTGCAGCCCAGATGGGTTAGTTTCCTGGTGGGAGGAGGAAGAAATTAAGGAAATAAATTAAAGGATGCAGTGAGGAAATCAGTGAGTGAATTTTTATCTGAATCCAGAAGAACTACCCTAAGACAGCCTGGTATACCTGATTCATATATTTAATAAGTCTGATTCATTGTGTTTTTCACATAATTTCTTCTAGCTTTTTGTTAAATTTATTAATTTATTTTCCACTTTCATTTTTTAGTTTGGAAATGAAGAACAGCAGCTGGCATGGGCAAAGCGCGAGAGTGAAAAAGCAGAGCAAGAAAGACTAGCTCGGTTGCGGAGACAAGAACAAGAAGACCTTGAGTTGGCTATTGCACTCAGTAAGGCTGATATGCCAAACTCTTAAATAGAGGTTCTTTGGCTCCACCCTGTCCAAGTGAAACCTTTAAACATGGCTTTTAAAAAATACTAAATTCTTGGTTTATGTTGTGAAAATAATTTTAGTCACCTTCAACTCTAAACAAGACTGGCTGGTTGCGTCAAACTGGGCTCTGTGTGGCTTTTCAAGTGCATAATATGCAGGAAACACTGTAAAAGCTGTATTATATGTTCTAGATAAAATTTACTGCTTGTAAGAAATTTAACGTATGATCCTAAGATACTGAAAGCAAAGTTTCTTTATCTGGAAGGTCATGTTGCATATAGTAAACTGCAACTTGTGAATCTGCCTTTTTATTACCTGAATTCCATTGGTTTTTTTTGAGGCTGCAGTATGAATTTCAAAGAAAATGTCATAAAAAGATAGTATTTATAGAATTAGCTTTCACTTGTTACATTTATTTAATAATTCATGGTAGGCTAATCAGTATGTCATCTGCATTGTCAATGTCAAAGTCTTCAGCATAAATTTATAATTAGATTGTCCCTTTTTATCCAGGAGATGTAGCTTTTACAAAAGAATCTGGCAATTTATATATGAGAAATACAAACATAGTGAACTGGATGAAATACTACTAATTTGAAGCCTCTGTGAATTAGTAGTTGTTCTAATTTAAACATTTTTTTGAATTGACTTTTAATAATTGTATGCAGTGTTGTAAAAGAGGGAGTTAATTCAGTTGTAGTAAATTGGGCAAATAATTTGACAATTAGGTAAAATCTTGCTTTATCTCATAAGCAAATATGATTGCAGGTTTGTGATACAAGTTTGAGTGCCGCTTTCATGTAAAATCAGGCAATGGAAAAGTGAACTGAGCTTGAGCAGTGTTCATCCCTACAACTCATTTCACCCTCTTTTGCTCCAACCACCAGAACACAGACCGTATTATTTGTGTTACCCAATTGACTGTCAGACAGTCTTTACCTCTATTTCTTGAATTCCACCTGTCTTATATTATGGGGTTACAGATCAAACATAATTTAGCTGAAATAAGGCCAAGTTGAAACCCATTTTATTTGCCAAATACATGTTCATGCGTAAGTTACAGAAATACTGGTAGACTGGATTGGCTTTAAAATCCGGCTTGCAGTAGTGAAGTCCAAGTAGGAACAGGTTTTATTTAAACCTGTAGAACTCAATAACTCCACCTGGTAAGGATAACACAGATTGTGTTTTACATGTCATATATAAAGCAAGTCCTTATGATAAGTCTGTGAATTATTTACTTACTAAAAATGCCTTTTCTGATTACACAAATTCTAAAACTTCAGTTGTCTTTGCCTTGGACTTTTACATCTAAATAGAGTAGGCATCTAGCACTAAATTTTAAAAATGTCCTTAATGTATATCTGCTTTCCTGTCCTTGGTTCTGTAGGAATACAAAGCTTAACATTCTGCATTTTACTGATGTGACCCTTATAACATTTTCTCTAGTTTTTTTTTAAGTGGTATTCCTTCATCATCTTTCACACATTTATATTTTTTGTCCTTGCTTCCTTTCATTTCTCATAATACAGAGATAGTGCCTGTTCACTGAATGGAAACGATCTTTCCCTGTTCTGTTGTAATTGCCTTATTCTGGATGCTTTCCTTACACAGAGATAAGAATCAGATTGGATCATTTTAATCTTCCCAGTAGTTTTCAGCTCTGAAATGAAGCGAAGATACGACATTTGTTGTCTCAGGCTGTTGTGAGTAGATATGTGGGCTAGTGTGTGTCTGTGTATGCACATACACACACATGCACATCCGTCATTTAACATATGCAGTGATACATATGGCAAAACTGAAACCACGTATCTCAAAATGCAGTTTTAGGAGTCACAATCCCCTGTTTGCTGTGTGTCTCCTGTGCTAGTGGTACTACAAATAAATGTGAATCTTTCATTCCCCCTCAGAAGGGGAGAAGATGCATTCTCGTATCAAAAACAACCCTGTGATGATCTTTAATAACGACCCTTTTGGAATGCAGTAGGAGATATTTCTAATTTTACAGAACTTGGTTTGAAATCCCTTCCCATTGTGGTAATTTTTCTCTAAAATACGTTAGATTAAATGAGCAAACATACTGAAATGTTGACAGATTCTCTTTTCTGTTGGTGTACAGGACTTGAAATCTCTGAGAGCAAACTTGAGCCTGTCTGTAGCTAACATGAGGTAAAAACTTCTGCCGTGAAAGAGCAATTTTCAGAATTGAAAGGCTGGAGGATTCTCAGTGAAGTTAAACAAATTGTATCCATGTGTAAGGTTCTCCGTTTTCATTTGGGCCTGAATCTTTGTGGTGTCTCCTCTGCTACGATAAAACCCCGTTCTTGCGTAGTGCCATTTTAGAAAGGAAAACCGCTTGGTTGGATGATGTCACTCCAGTGGGACGGGGTGGATGAGCTAAATAGCTTGATTCATTTTCTGAGTTATGTACCATAACAAGATTTTCTGCTCCTGTGTCAGTGCTGTAAAATGCTGTAAATTATAATGCTTCTAAGAAAATGAGTCGGTGTTTTCAAGCTGTTCAAAAACAGAAATGTGAATTAATCTAGCATTCCATATAGTGTTAGAACTAATTGCTCATTGTCCTGTTTCCTTATTGACTCACTTTTCATATTTGCTTGGACAGTAACAGAAGATCAAGCAAATGAACAAGACAGAACATGTTCTCTATGCACAGTGGATTAGATTTAGTAACCTTAGGTTTACTGAAACTCTTGATTCAAAAGTTTAGACACTGCAGTAGAAGAAAACTTAGCTGTGATTTCTCCCCATTGTATTTAATACAGTTTTCTGTATAAAAAGGAAGATTATACCCACGTTCTTCCCTTATGCTTGTAGCTCAGTGGTTTGTAAAATACCTGCACTTGTTCTTCTAAGACAAACCTTTTCTCGCAAGAAATTGATCATCTTCTTCCTCCAGAACAGTGAAATTTAAAGCACAAATAGGCCTATCGCTATTTGAGCAGAGAAAATATGTACAATGCAAGATATATAAAATGTGAGTATACACAATGCATATACAGTGTACATTGAGATCCATATTATTTGTGTCTATGTGTGTATATATATATATAGCATATTGTATAATGTAATAATAGTGTGTGTATATACTATATATGTCCACATACTATGTCTAGTATACAGTTACTTGTGCTGTACATAAAATGTGTATATACAATGAATATGTAGAATATGCACATATATTCTATATATTAAAGCTTGTGTGTATGTATGTATTCTCTAAACAGAGATGGATGCAGAAATGAAATTTTTACAGAAATGCAGATTAGATCATGGCTCTTAGAATTTCAAAGTTCTGGTGAAAGAAAAAAAAAAAAGGAGAAATGACTACTTCTAATAAATTTGTTTCAAGATGACTTTCATTGGCATGACAAACTGTGTTTGCTGGCTGTGCCAAGTGTAAGAGAGAAACCTGGCAGAAAGTCGATATCTGCGCTGGATGTGATTTTACACACGTGTCTTTGACTCGTAGGCTCGATTTCTGATCTCACATGTGATGGTCATGTCACCTTGTTTCTCTAGGCTGAGGCAATGATTTTTCTCCTACATTTGCTTGTAATTTCACTTCTCTCTTTCTTTTTTTTTCCCTTTTTAAAAATAATTTTTAAGGAGCTGTTCGCATACACACATACACCCCAAACAGTCGCCCAGTAAGGTGGAAAACACGCTTTTCTTGCTTCATTCCAGTTATATGGGTTGCACATAATTGTCATCTGGATTTCAGCTCTGTTTTTCCTCCACTTCCACCTAAGCTTTTACTTGAGGAGGAGTGAGTATCCATTGCATTCTTGGCTTTGCGGAAAGAATGGAGGTGATTCTAATTCCTCCTCGGATAAATTATGAGACTCTGTGGTACATTGAGCAATCACAAAGAGTTTAGTAGGCTTTTATAGTGGCACATGTGTGTTTTATACAGAGTATCGTCACTGCTGGAATGACTCATGGAAAACCATGAATTGCACACAGCGCCGAGGCACAACAGTTAAAACAGGAAAGACTGACAATTATTCACGTTGAACCTACGCATGCAAACTTCGCGTGTAGGACACAGGTATTGAGTTACCCACATTATCCTTTACAGACCAGTATGTTCCCATTTGCCTCGAGTGGTTTCCCTAAGTTATATTCATAGATTCTTGTTGTAAAACATACCAATCATCCTGCAATACAAACAGATGCTCATAAAAGTAGTACTACTACAGTAATGCTGTATGAAATATTTTTATATTGGCAAATTTTTCCTCATGAAATCTCTGCTCTATGAGGATCATCAGTCCTTACTGCATTTGGTTTCATGTCCTGTGCTCTCAAAGTCTAGGAAATTCCAAGCTGTGTCTGACTGTGTAAGCTTTTTTTTTGCTTTTTTTTTTTTTTTTTTTAAATTCCTGTCTGTGAAATCTGTTGTCAGAAATTTTGTAGAAATTATTTTTTCATCTTAAGCTCAAAGATAATGCACTTTTCTTGGATTCTTCTTATAATCCTTTTGGGGTTACTATTTCTTCTTTAGTGTTTCTCCATTGAGAAGAGTATTTATTCTGTAGAACCGAGGCCCAAGGAATTTTGGTCCAAGTAGAATTATTGCTTTCCCTCGTGTAAGAGTTTGATTTCTCCTTTTCTTCTGTGTTTTATTCCTCCCTCTCAGGAATTTCATTTCTGTTTAATCCTCATTTAGAGTTGGAACTCTGTTTAAGTGAATTGATCTGTGCTAATCATGATCTAGTTCAAGTATCTTCCTACGCTGGTGGAACAGCTAAGTTTTTGTTGTGTGTCAACCATTGCATCTCTCCATAGACTTCACAACAAACATCCTTTCTTAGAAAGGAATTTTGCTTGGAGTATGGTGGACTCATAGAAGATGTATTTTTAGAGTAAATACATTAACTATTATTCATTTGACACACCTGTTCTATCAGTTGATATACTGCTCTTTTTACTTGAAAGTTTTATAAATAAAAGCTAATTTGTTATAAAATGGAATTTTCATTTTTCCAACTTCTGCCTTCCCCTTTAAGTTTAACTTTAAAAGGAAAACTAGTGACTGGCTCCTTCTGCTATTACAATTCTAGAGTGCTCTTCTGGTGTCCCTTTTAATATGACGTTCTTTAGTCTGACCTAAAAAAGGTGGAAACACAAAGTGGAAACTGCAATGTTGACCTAAATTTGACTAATATCTCCAAATATGTACATTATTGTAGTTATATTTATCTTTCAAATATGATAACAAATTGAAAGGTATTTTAATTTTAACCCATCTCATGTGTTTATTGTTTAATATAAGAGAAATGTTATTGTTTAATATAATAAATGAAAAGTTACTTTTTGGAGCTCTGAGACTTTGGCAATCTTTCTTTACTTTTTTTTTTAAATCTGTGATTTCACAAGCTTTTGTATCAAATTTGTGAATCTTGCTTTGAGCAACTGCTTGATTCTCTGTATTGAGATCTTTTTTTCTTTTGGCTGGTGCCCTCCGTGCACTGTTTTCCCTTCTTCCTCGTCCCAGCCACATTTGGTCTGTACAGACCAGTCAGTAAATCCAATGCCGCACCCTTTCCAAAACAATTTGTGTGCCGCAATGCTAAACATCCAGGCAATTTATACTGGGAGGGGTTAGAGAGATCACCAGAGACAAACCCTTTCTGCTTGCTGGAAAAACACACCTCACTATCATACTATTCGACATTATTCACTTTGACTCATTATTCTCCCATCTGTTTGTTTTATTTACTCTGCTTCTGCACACATTGGCATGGTTAACAACAGATTGCCAAGGCAGGTTTCTCTTGAAATTGCTCTCCAGCGATTATTTTTAGTACGTTGACATTTTGAAGCCAGGATTTGACTACAGTGTGTCACAGACAGGCACAACTTCTTATACAAGTTCTCTCATCGTGTAACGCTCCGCTTACAAAAACATGGGCCGCAGCTCCCTGTTTGCTCCTGCTCGAGTTTTTAGAGTTTGTCATACACAATGTTCTCATCCTAACACCCAAATATTTGCCTAATCCACATTGTCCGTGCCTAATTCCAAAGGATTCCCTGTACCAGGCATCGCATAGAGGCCAAGAAGCTCTTTGCTGGCAAGGGAAGAAAAGCATAGGCATCCTGTTAAAGAAAAAATATTCGTGAGTGGAAACTCGAGCATAAAGAAACTCTAAGCGATGAGCCCAGCTGTTAAACCTCAAAAGCAAATGTAGCATTTGTTGACTGTACCGAAGTGCAGCCCCAGACCAGCTTGCGTTGAGAAATTCTGAGCTCGCGGAGCCCTCGCTGCCATCCCTACCACTGAAATCATGGTCATATTTTTCTTAGGGAGGTGCTACCAGAAGAAAACTGCTGAATCTCCTCTCTGCTGTACGTGACTATCAATTTAGTCACTCTGATCATCTTTCACCTCCTGTCTGGTTAGCATTTTTTTTACTTTAACAACCACAATTAAAACTTTTTATTGGTGCTGATACAGCATCTCTTCCAAATGCTATAGCCTTCCCTATCGATGGATTCTCATAACACTCTTTGCCAGCTGCAAATATAATATATTTCTGCTGTTTAACTTGCCATAAATGTTGTCCTCAATCACAGCTTCTCAGAAGGAAACAGCACAGAAGAACAAAGCTCTCTACCCCATCCCTTGCACCCACGGGAAGGGCACCCAGGCATCCCATACCCCTTATTTCACAAGTGTTTGCAATACAAAATCATTAATATATCAAAACCCACTTATGGTGTCATTGTGCACGGGCTGTAAAAGAATTGGTCGTTGGGATTTGAGGATTTTTAGGTGTGTGTTTTGTTTTGTGTTTAAGCCTCAGGCTCAGTAGTTTCTCGCCTAATACATTAAATGTCACAGGGGATGATGTCCAATGTGATATTCCAGATGTTTCCTGATGACATAATGATAGGTCAGAACTCCAGGAATGCTCTGAGCTGTAAAAAGTGAGAAACCAAAGTAAAAGTGATTTAAAGAGATACCCCATCTAATTTATAAACCTCTAAGTCCATCTGCAATTTCTGGGTTGCTGACTTTATGCTCACTACAAAAGACAGAATACTTTTGATTTGCTAAAAGGAATTATAATTGCAGTAGGTGAATAAGCAGGTGACTAATGCTAACTGTGGTTACAGAGTAAATGAAAACCTTGTTGCTCCTGCTCTCCTTGTGATTGGAAAGGTGGTTTTGTTAAAAGTTAATACGTCTTCATTATATAAAGCAGTGCAAATGACTCATTTTTTATGTCTATATAAAATATTATAAGATCAAATAATTGTGGCTGAAAAGTCAGACCTCAGAAGACTAAATCAAACACATTTTCTGCCTAACAAGTGTAGGATAAATCCCTGCCTCCTTTGGCCACGTCAGGTTTAGAGCAGTTTCATGGCAGGGGCTATTCCCAATCTCAGCCTAAGTGATGGGGAATTGGGTGGTTGGGATCAAATAGTACAGAGCTTTAAGGGGTCTCTGGGAATCCGTAAGTTGAGCCACTTACCTCCAGAGCCTGTGAACTGTGTATGGCTACGTGCTTTAGGTTACTGCCATTTGGCTTCTAAATCTATTCCTTCTCCTCCAAATCTACGGGAAGCGTGTTTGGGAATGGAGCTGTGCCTGAGCCTGGGTCTTCAGTCGTGGCAGAGAGGGGCTGCTGCAGTCCCAGCGACTTTCAGGAGCTTTCACCACCCCACTCTTGGCATGCAGGATGAGTCCCAGGCAGGTGGGACCTGTGACAGACCCAGCTGAGAGCAGCTGCTTCAAGAACACGCAGGAATTTTAAGGTTTGTAGATGCTACCAGGTATGTTTCAGATGTTAGCAATGGGGATAGCTTTCTCCCTGTTAAATTACATTGGGTTTGGATTGAATTTTCCTCTTTATGTTTTCCCCCCAACACTGCTAGTTACCATAGCGATGGCTACATGACTGTGTTGTAGTTGTTTTATTTAAATATAGCAAAAGAAATTGCTGGAGCTTGTGATTCTGACTTCGAAAATTCAATTTAAGAAAAGCCTAACAGCTACTCTGTGTTATAGGTGCACAAAATAGCTTTTAGAAACCACAGAGCTTCTACCACAGAAAACCACAGAACCGCACAATCCTATAATTTGAAGAACGGACAAACTTTTTTTGGCACTTCTTGTGGATGGAGGACCAAAGTTTAGAGCCAGTCGATGTTTTCAGGCAGTTTGTAAACGACTGCGAGTAACCAAGGACTCACACAGGCTGAAATCCCCCCTCCCTGCACCAGGTGAGCTACGGCCAAAATTTAAGCTTAAACTCCCCCCCCAACCATGATCATCTGCAAAACTGCAAATCTAAAATGAACTTCTAGAAAAGCTGGAGGGTTTCTAGTCCATCCTTGTACTTTAGGGTTGAAAAGATGGATTGGAAAGTGCCCTGCTCGCAGGGTGCTGGTGTGGTGCTGGGCTGAATTGCAGGGTGCTGCGTCTCCCTCGAGAGCTGGAAGGTGACGGAGCGACTGCAACGGCAGGACACGGCTCTGTTCTGGGAGCTGTTTCAACAGATTCTGTGCTACGGTGTTTTCTGAAGATGAGTTCCCATTGTAGTACAGATTTAACTGACTCGTCTGAAGTCAGCAGGTGAGAGAACAACCGTTTTCAGCGTAGTGAAACCCAGCGCTCTGAAACCCCGAGTGGAATTAACTGACTTTAAACAGTAACTCCTCTGGATGGTGTCTCGAGTTCAGAAATATTTGCTATAACTTTCACTAGGAACATTGTGCAGGATTTGCTAGTTTCTGTACTTAACGTGCTCTATCTAATCGGGCAATCTATCTTGCAAGTGTAATGAACCCATCACTGTGGTGTCTTATAAGAATATGTGTGAAAATCTTGTTTACAACCGACTCTACATTTCCTCCCATCGGCTTTAACTACAACTTCTTTTTCTTTTTCTTTTTCCTTTTTTTCCCTAGTGTGTTAAAATCCAAGCTAGCTGCAGATGGAAAGGGCAGGTCTTCGCTTCATGCTTCCTAGGAGGTATCTGGGATTCTGGGTCTTTTATGTTAATTAGAAAAAAATTACTTTAAAAGATGATGACCTGATGGTCTATTATTAGAAGATGTTGCAGAATGTTAGTGTTTGCCTGCTGGCCAGGGGAGACTTGGTAAATTTGATGGAATCACATTGACACATCTTTGGATGTACCAATTTAAAGCAATTTAAAAAATGAAAAAGAAAAAGAGAGTTGCCAATTACTCATAATAGAATGTGGGAAGAATGAGATCAGCATCTCTTTCTTTCTGCTACAAAGTTATCTTGAGATTCAAGAACCTGGAGTTTCCTGTAAAGACCACACAGAAATTATCTTATAAGCTCTCCCTTAGATAATTAAAATAAAGTTGGTCATGAGCTTTTATTAGTGTTTTGTCCCTTTCCACTTTTAATGGCCTGTATTTATATATTTTATATGAGGGTTTTTAATATTTCTGTATGAGGATGCCTTTGCCCTATTTTCAGTTGAGTTGCTCAGAGGACACAACTTGCTCATTTTCACATAACAAACGACACACGGCAGAACATGTCCCCACCGTTCATTGTGATTTGAGTGCTGTTTGGTAACACAGTATTGTGCAGATAACAAGTGTCTTATCTGAAGACCTTGTAGTGAGCAGGAGCAGAGGTAGACGGGGTTGTGACACTTACAGATAGACCATGCACCGGAGCAAGGGGAAACCTGGACGTTCCCAAGCAGAGGTACTGGAGGAGGGAGGAGGAGCACCCATGCCATCGCAGTGGGTGCTACAGAGGAGCCACACAAGTGGGTTTTTTTAAAGGTTGGTGGATGCAGTAACATTTCTCTCTGCCTGCAGGCACTGTGCAGCGTTCGTGCTTTGTGCCAGCTCACTGCCTGTAGCTCACTTTCACCCGTGTAATTTGGGAGGATACAAACATGGCCAGAGCAAAGGGCCACCTAGCCCAGTATCCTGCCTCTAAGAGAGGTCACCAGAGATGGCTGGGGACGAGCAGAACCAGATAAGCACGTTGTGATGCTTCCAAGCTCTCCCCCATTGCTGGAGAGCGATGGCTGGGGACCTTCCAGAGCCAGATGTGGGGCTGTGCACTGAGAGGTGGCTGTACCCACTGCAGCGAGGTGACAAACCTTTTTTAACTGCGTTACAAAAGAGGGAGCAGTTTGATATTGCACTGAAACCTGGGAATGACTAAAAACATTGTCAGTTCTTCAGAAAGAGCAAGGGAAAGACTATGGGAAGGTAAGGGTAAGAATGAATTTCAAAAATCGTGTTATAAACACCAAAGGACATGCTGAAATATGAAAATCTTCGGCTATGGGGAAAGAGAAGGAAATACCTAGAACTGTTGCAACAACGAATGTGCTAATTTTAGAACATCTTTAAGTCATCCTCACTTTCTGGAATTAGATTGTGCAATTTTTTTTTTTTTTCTAGCAAATAAATGACTTTTGTTTTTAATGAAGAAATGTTAAATCTCCCTTATATTTCACTTTGAAAGAGCTATAAAAGTGAAATGTGGAACTCATTCTTCCATGTCAATGATTAGAAGCCCAAAATACATCTGTTCCACATGAACAACTGCAGACTTTGCTTTCACAGAAGAATAGTTATATTTGTAGTTACTTTAAATGTATTCCTGTTGATTTCATTTGTGTGTATTCTAACTGGTAAAGTCAGAAAAATGTCACAACCTAAAATCAAGTTCCAAGTAGCCAGATGTTAAGGAAAAATGCTCCAATATTAAGCTGACTCTGCATACTTAATTAGCAGTGATTTTGTACTACAAGTATCAAGGCTCACCACTAAACCATAGCTATAAAAACAGAGGATCCTCATCAGTTTCAGGCTAATTGCATCTATATATTACTTGGACTTCTGACCTCATTTACAGCTGTGGAAGAGCTTTGGGGGGGGCTCCATTGGACTTGCTGCAGTATCTAGTATTGCACTATCCCATTTATTTCAATTTAGTTTTCAGAATCTGGATTCCTGGTTAACTTATTTTCCTCCAAAATAATAAATACCTTTCTTAACTCCTGAAATCTAGGTGGGATTCAAAATTATTAAGTGAATTTAAGTTGTTGGGACTTAGTTATGAAGGTATTTTAACCTGTGTTGTGAATTTATGTTTAAATTCCACTACTGTTCTATTGGAATTCTGCACTGAGCTCTTGAGAGCAAGGATAATTTATGTACAAGAATGCCTTAAAATAAGCCTCCATAATTACAAAAATGCAGTGTTTAAATTTATAGTAAAAACCCACACACTGCTGGCAAAACTGTAACTGCATCTGGAAAACATTAAGGATGCTATTAAAATAGTCTAGCATAAACTAGAAATGAGACTGAAATTACAGTGTTGCTTACTTAACCATTTTTAGGAAGTGTATTTTGAATGGGATCTACTTTCCTATTTGATTTTTTTGATAAAACACCGTATTGTATCTTGTTTAGCACTGAGAATGAATTCCATATTCTCTTATCTATTTTAGAAAAATCCATAGCTCAGATTTTTTTAAGTGTCTTCTTACAGTCGTCGATAATTTAAAACATAACCAGGTGGGTGTTGGTTCAACCATCAGGGGAAAAAGTAACAGGGAGATCTCAAAGGAGAATAAAAACCACAGCAATTAAAAACTTATTTTATTAAAAAGATGAAATGTTTTCAAACATTGAAAAATTATGTTTTTACAAAAACAGAAATAGGCAAAATACCCATTTGTCTTCTATTTACATATACAATATTTCTCATTGTATAAAATTATTTACAATATATAAAAAAATTACAGTAAAATAGGTTATTTTCTTACAAGACATCAAGCCCTGTACTTCTAGTGTAGATCATGGCAAACAAGAATATTATTGCACCTGTGAAACAAACAGTCTAACAATAGGAGTGTTCTCTTAGCCATGCCTTCAACTGAGATCTAAAATAACATCATTATTACAGTAACATTCATTTAATCTCTTCTAGGGTCAACTTCAGGCAGTTTCCATACAAACATTGTCTTGTAAAGCTTAGGACTGGGCAGTTAGAATCAGAAAAAATAACATATTTACAGCTTCTTCTGTACAATCTGTATGGAGTCTTATGGAGTTTACCCTTCACAGAAGCTGCATAAATAACCCTTGTTCTCCTGACCAGCACGGGCAGGTTCACTGATACAGTCACGTCAAATTCTCTGCAGGAGATGACTGGCTAAGTCTCCTTGTGTCAAATCCTCCTCAGCTTCCATCGCTAGAGCGTCGGTGCCTCCCTACGTAGTACCAGCTACAAGTTTTTAACACTTCTGCACCTGAGCAGTTAAATAACGTCCGCTGTTGGCAGGTCAGAGTCTCTAGGGCTACATGTGCCGTTTCATGTGCAAAGCCAGGTGGTCTGACCTGGAGAACGCCCTGTCGCAGAGGTGGCACTGGAAGGGCCGGTGGCCGGTGTGTTTGCGATAATGACGGGTGAGTTCGTCGGAGCGAGCGAACTTCCAGCCGCAGCCTTCCCAGTTGCAGTGGTAGGGCTTTTCACCTGTTGGGGAAATCACAGAGAGCGTGACTCAGCGCGGCACTCCCACGTACAGGCAGCATCACACACACCAGGCAACCTTCCCAGTTTATCTCAGCATATCCTTATATTTGCTACCAAGCCCTTCTACAATAAGAGCCAAGTGTTCTTAAGCCAAACGAGACTGCTCTAGCAATTCCTTTACTAACCTATACCTGCAGTGAAAATCTTTTAAGAAGGGGCATTGGAAGCCCTTAGAATAAGCACAGGAAAACAGACATTATAGATCTAACCACCTGTCATAGCTACACCATGAATACTCCTAGATTTAAGAGACTACAGGGTTAAAGCTCAGGCTGCAAACTGTCTTAACAAGCAGCTATCACATCTGGCAAGCAGCGTATCTCTGGATGGAGGCAACCAGCTGTATTTACCTGTGTGTGTCCTGAGGTGGGCCTTCAGGTGCGAACTCTTGGTGTAGGTCTTTCCACAGCCCGCGTAGGTGCACGTGTGAGTGGCTGTCCTCTTCCGTGGCCATGACCGACGTCCTCTTTTTGGTTTGGAGTCCAGCAGCTCCAGAGGGGAGGAAGGAGGGGTGAGCATGCCTCTGGGAGCAGAGGGTTGTAAGGGCAGGTTGTCCTCGAAAAGACCAAACTGGGAGGTGTTCTGGTACTGGAGATGGGTCTGTGGGTGGTGGAAGCTGGAGGCTGGGTGGTAGCTTTGCTGGAAGGACACAGATGAGGGGCACATCATCTGCGTGTGGCAGTCATTCACCATGAGATCATCGGGGCTCAGTGGGGGTGTCTCTGCCCCGGGGATCTGGGGGGAGTTGGCCACCCGGGGCTGCTCATAGGCCATCATGCAGGTTGCGTTGCCCTCCTGCTTGATCTTCGGGCAAGCCTGAGGCACCAGACCCAGGACTGGTCCATAATTGTCCATGTCGGGCTCGGGCTTAATGTTCTCAACGAACTGTGGGCCCCCGAAGCTGGGTGTCACGAAGAACCGCCCGTGGACATTGCCAGGAGGGCAGTAGTTGGAGTCCATCTCAGAGCGCATCATCTCGGGCACGATGCCGGCGTTGTAGGGCGGGGGGCTGCCCTGCTCCAGGGCACTGTAGCATCCCGGGGACGGGTTTGTCTGGTAAAAGCCGCTGCTCTCCCCTTGGGCAGGGGGATAGTCCCCACCGGCTGCGCCCTGGCCGTAGCCATCGCTGCCCATGGAAAGGATAAAATCCAGCACGTTGTTGAGGTCTTCATCCTCTTTGCGCGGGGAGAGGCCACCCCAGGTACTGGTGGGGGTCTTGGCCTCCTGGTCACACTTCCACCTCTGAGGGAGAAAGAAAAGGGAGAAGGTTAGAGGTGGCGTTTGTAGGAGGGGGATTCAGGGATCCCACCCGTGCGATGAGCCGTGCCGGCCTCAGCGGGGGTGGAGTGGGGGGGTTTAGACTCACTTCGTGGAGGGTTTTCTCGCGGCAGGGGCTGGCGAAGGTGGCGAAGGAGGGCAGGATGGTGTCGCTCAGCGCCATGGTGCGGCCGGGCGGGACGGCAGACGGC
>NW_010305962.1:0-2779 GCF_000700745.2 Antrostomus carolinensis
CCCCAACCCCCATTCTCTGTCCCCCTGTGCCAATGGGGGGAGGAGATGGAAATCAGGAGATAAGTTATGCCCAGGAAGAAGGGAGGGGTGGGAGGAAGGAGTTTTAAGATTTGGGTTTGTTCCTCATTATCCTACTCTGGTTTGATTGGTAACAAATTAAATCGATTTCCCCAAGCTGAGTCTGTTTTCCCTGGGACGGTAACTGGTGAGGGATCTCCCCGTCCTTATCTTGACCCAAGAGCCTTTTGTTGTATTTTCTTCCCCCCTGTCCAGTTGAGGAGGGGAGTGACAGAGCAACTTTGGTGGGCACCTGGCCTCCAGCCATGGTCAACCCACCACAGCTGCGTATTCCCAGCATGTCCCATCTGCATGTCTAACATCTGTGAGCACCACAGAGCACAGCACAGCACGCCCAGATTAGCAGCAAGACCGTTTTTCCACACAACATCCCCCTGCAAAATCCCACAGGGCTTGAGGACACATCTGCTGAACAGCTCTGCTGACCCTGGACCTTCAACCAGCCTCTGCAGAGTGATGGAGGTTTGTGATTTTGTTTGATGCTTCTAAACACTGAAAGACACGATGGTTGTTCTGCCCCCAAGATGGCACAGCCACCCCCTGGAGAAGACAAAGCCCCCACAAATGTGATGTCCTGCCTGCAAAGGGTGACAAATGACCCCACCCTCCCCAGGAATCCAGGATGGACCAGTCAAGTGTGATAAATATTAAACAGTCAATTTTCTTCCCAGGTCACAACTCATTAAGCGCTGCAGGTTTTTAATGAGGACCTGCTGTTTGACCCATGTGTGCCAGATGCGCTCTGTGGTTAGAGCGTGGGGCTGTCAGAGGTTCTCAGGTTGCCCCCAGGATTGGAAACTTAAAAACTTTCAGTCCAACAAGAAAGAAACAAAACCCTGAGACGCCCTCCAGCCCAAAGACACCCTGAAACAGGGAGGAACTGTGCCAGAGCTCCTGGGCATCACTGGCATGGCTAGGAAGGAGCTCAGGTGAGGAGAGCTTCTCCCTTTCTGCTCAAGTGTTGAGATGTGACAGCAACCCCAGCCCCAGGCAGGAGATCTGGCAGGGTGATGGACACCCTTCTCCTCCCCATCTTCCCCATCTCCTGCTCTGCAACACTGGGACAGGCACAGTGTCCTCCTGCTTCTGAAAAACAGCTTGGGCTGTGCCTGCTGCTGCTGCTGCCAACACCACCAGCAACCTGCTGGCTGTCTGGGCCAGGAGGAAGGCTCAGTGCGAGGAGATGCTGGGTCTCCTCCAGGGAAGGGCTGCTTTGGCCGGACAGGAGCAGAAGGACAGACATGCAGAGCCCCTGAGCAGACCCCAGCTCACCTGCTCACACAGGGAACGGAAACCCAACTCCTCCAGCCGGTCGAGCTCGTAGGTTTCCCCCAGCAGTGGGTTGAAGGGCTTTGCGGTGCGGTGGACAGTCGTCGAGTAGGAAGACACTGAAAACGCAGCGACAAAGCACATCTGCTCCGTGGAGCTCTCGCACTTGACCGCTTTGTCCAGCAGCTCATGGTACTCCAGGTCCTCCGTCAGCCTCTGCAGCATGGAGAGCGGCTCGTTGAAGTTAACCTGGAGGGGAACAAGGAAGGGTCAGCAAAGCAGGAGAGAACATCAAATAAAGGCAAGAAACGTGGTCTGTCGTGCTCCCCAAACCACACCACGAGAGACATTGTGGGATTTTAACTTAGCTATCAGAGAAACACCACACAGCCGCTCGCACACCTCCCTTTGCCCCCCACACAGGGAATAGGGGAGAGAATTGGAAGGGTAAAGGTAAGACTTGTAGGTTGAGATAAGAACAGTTTAATAATTGGAGTAAAATAAACTTTAAATAGTAATAATAATTATTATAATAACTGAGTGATGCCCAGTACAATTCCTCACCACCTACACATAACGATCCCAGAGGAGTGAAAAGGAACCACGAACCCGAAACCGCAATCCTGGAAGAGCGAGGCCAAGTTATTCCCAAGAGAATTCCCAGCTTTCCGGTCAGCCCTGGTTGATACACCGACCATGACAGGATATGATCTGGAATATCCCATTGGCACATTCAAATGCCAGTTATGGGTTTTTCTGCGCTTCCCCCTCCCAGACCTTGTACCTTATCAACATTCTTCTCATAACAAATCCCTCACTGAAACAAAACCATGGTGCTTTCTGGCTACTAAGAAGAAAATTAACTCCATCCCAGCAAAACCAGGACAGACATGAAGGCTTTGAAGTTCCCAGCTGAGAAGAGAGCTGCCAGGAAGCTGGCAGCCCCACAAGCTACCCAGATATCCTCCCAGGTATCACCTTGCTCCACTGACAGAGCACCAGTGACCCCCAAAATGAGCCTCAGCAGCAAGACCAGCTCCTTCCTGGCCCCTGGCCAGTGTCCCACCAGCCACGAGCAAGAGATAACATGAAGCAGAGATGTGCTGCTCCTTGGGCTGCCCCCCATCAACTCCTGGCAAAGCCATCCCTGAAGGGGCCTACAAGAAAGCTGGGGAGGGACTTTTTATAAGGGCAGTTAATGACAAAACAAGGGGTGATGGCTTGAAACTGGCAGAGGGGAGATGGAGATGAGATGTGAGGAAGAAATTCTTTGGTGTGAGGGTGGTGAGACAGTGTCCCAGGTTGGCCAGAGAAGCTGTGGCTGCTCCTCCCTGGAAGTGTTCAAGGCCAGGTTGGATGAGGCTTTGAGCAACCTGGTCTAGTGGAAGGTGTCCCTGCTGCTGGCAGGGGCGTTGGGACTGGATGAGCCTTA
>NW_010305962.1:2896-4407 GCF_000700745.2 Antrostomus carolinensis
CCGAGCTGGCTGCTCTGCTTCCTTCTCCTCCTCCTCACTCCGCTGACCACCCCATCACCTTGAACGCCCTCACTCAGGAGCTCCATCTCCATTCACGGAGCTGCCACCTTCTCCCGCGCTCCAAGCACTTGTTCTATGGAGAGGGAATTGCAACGGCTGTTGAAAAGAGATTAAACTGTCTCCTGGTGCTTATCACAGGTTGCTTCTTCTTGGGGTGAATTTCCCAAGGAAATGCCATGTGCCGCTGAGCTTTTGGGGCGCAAAGCATCTCCCTGCCTCTGTATCTGTACAGACATCCAGTGAGAGGAGCTGAGAGCGGGCGGCTGAGCCCCTTCGTTACACCCCACAGCTCTGGGGGGAGCTCAGAGACAGCAGCGCTGGGAAACCAGATCCACTGGCCCCAGGGAGTAATCACATCCCCGAGCCGGCGCCGGGGGCTGCTGTGCAAGCAGAACATATTGCTCTTGGGTTTAGACTCAGCTTTAGCAGCTCCCAGAATGATTTGATTGATAGGGAAGGTATAAATTTCCTCTCTCCAGGCACCGGCAGCTGCTGGGATTTCACATCCTGAGCTTATTTCTGTCCCCATCGCGCCTTTATCTGATATTGATGTTGCTGCAGAAATGCTAACGGCCGGCGCTGGGCTGTGTATCTCGTCTGAAAATAGCACAAGGAAGAGACAAACCCATCGCTCTCACTTGGAGAGTGTCAGGTACTGCTTTAAGAAGACACGAAATACAATCAATTTGCCATCCAAGCCCCTGTAACATGCTCCCTCCCCTTTACCCAGCAAAGGAAGGACCCCAAATTTGGCTTCAGGGCTACAGATCACAATTTCCTGGGCTACTTCCCCTCCTGCCAGCGCCACGAGAACCCCCAGTCATCCCCAGATGTTTTACAACTCTCACAAACTTGCCAGGGCTTCATGGTTTTTGGGGAAATAGATTCCTTATGGTGGCACCTAGTCCCATCCAACAGGGCTGGTGAAGAGCTGAAGAAGCAGCAGCCTGGCAAGGGCTGGTTTGCTCTGAAGAAAAGGGCTGGAGCTTTGGGGGAGCTTTCGTGTGGGCAGCATTTCAGCTGGGTACACGAGGCACAGGTTATCTATCTGCAAGAATTAAATGCACATCCCATCTACCCTCGTTATGGGGGTTCCTCCAGACTGACCCCCCACCAGCAAACCCACTCCTGACCACTTGCAGGAAGCCTTCGCCCCAATGAATGAACCCAGCAGCACCAAGCGGCGCTGGAAATTGTCCCCATGGCATCTCCTTCACTAAAAGTTGCTCCTTGCAAGGAAAATAAAGGTGCTCCGGGTCCCTGGGGTGAAACACGGCCCTGCCATGCTGTTGGGGCAAGGGGGGGGCGCTGCTCTCCAAGCACTGCGTCCCCAGGATGCACTCTGGGAAAAGCATGATCAGCAACAAGGTCTCTTCTTCTGGTCTCTGCATGAGACGCTTCAATCCTGGCTTGGATCAGACATAGTGTGGCCAGTAGGACCAGGGAAGTTC
>NW_010305963.1:0-668 GCF_000700745.2 Antrostomus carolinensis
ATGTTGGATTAACAGCGTTCTGACTAATAGGAGTAGTTCAGCTGAGCTCCGTGTTAGTTTGAATAAAGCTGTTGGTTTTGGGTGGTAATTTCTTTTATTTAGATTTCTGAAGTTATGACTCTCTTGCTCTGTTTCTCATAAGCAGTCCTAAATGGATGTTTAGGTACATTATTTGAGCAATTTTAGGGTTGTGGTACCCTTACCTACTTATTGTCATGGTGTTAGGTGATTTGAATTATTTTTCTAATAAGTATTTCTGTTGCTTAGCAATGCCCAGTGTCTTAAAAAAAAATTATTTGCTCATAAGTAATTTTCATCTTCAGAATGGTAGCATAAATTACAGATACAGCAGTGCTGATAGCATGAGTAACACACGGTACTTGTGTATGCAGCACAAAATCATCAGTGTAGTGTTGTGTTGCATAAAATTCCTCTGCAAAGTGTGGAATTAAAAAAAAAAAAATCCTGGTATATAGACGCTGAACTATGTTTTCACCTTTTAATTTGATTTAACCTGTCCAGGACTGTGATGCGTTAGCTTGTCCATCTTAGACTGCTTTGTGTTCTTGCTGCCTAGTATTTTGTTTTGGTGGCTCTTGTTCTTAGCTTGTCAGAAACACCCTTGAGGTCTTCCTCTCTGCACTCCTTGTTTCAGGTTTCCTCCAGTA
>NW_010305963.1:1317-1531 GCF_000700745.2 Antrostomus carolinensis
TAGAGCTCTGCAAGCACCACTTGCTTGTTTATATCTTTCCAATTTCTGACATGGTCATAATCAAGTGACATATAAATATTTAGCTGGGTATATGTTGATTGTACAGCACCCTGGGTGGTCTTTGGGTAAGTGTAAATGGAAAGAAGTTTTGTTGTACATGGTAGGGGTTCTTTTTATTACTTGTTTTCACACCAGCCATCAATCTGACTCCTTT
>NW_010305964.1:0-12831 GCF_000700745.2 Antrostomus carolinensis
CCCAGGTGCAGGACCTTGCATTTGACCTTTTGCATCATGATTCAAAAGGTTTTATCATTTCCCCTAATCTTCATGAGATTAGAAAAGTCTTCAGTTTCCGTCTCATTCAAACACAGTGTGTTATGGTTTTACAAAATCTTTACAGTTCAGTGCACAAGAGCCTAAAAATTCTTGGAGAAAACTCCAGACACTGTGTTAGATTACTGCATCATTTTGGACTACCATTCCTTAGGGCCTGCTCTACAGATCACTTGGGATTCACAGAGATTCTTTTCCAAAGTTACATAACTGGCTTCATCATATTGGTAAGTATCAACATCTGAGCAGTTTACTTTAGTTCCCTGTTACAGGTAGCAGAAATACGGTAGTCAATACAGTTAACAGAAACTAGAGCTTAATTCATCTTCATTAGAGGTCCACATCTAAAATAGGTCAGATAAACAGTGCTCTAAAAATAGCTATTTCTCTCTTTTGATCATAAAGGAAAGTCAAGTGATTATCTCAGAAGCAGACAATCATATGATACTTTTTAAATTTGGGTAGGATGAATCATGAGTTGTTGATGGACCAATAAGATCTGCTATGCTTCACCATTCTCAAAAAAATATCCATTTTAATCTGATTCTGGGATTCCCAATAGAAAAGATCTTCCAGGGGCATCACAGGGGAGATCATTCACTCCTGGATTTTAGGTATGCTTTATTGTATGTTTTACAGTTGCATAGCTTAAGGATTTTTCCCCAGATTTACCACAAACTAGGTTGACAATGGTTTGAAGAAACTCAAGTTATTAATTGTTGGAACTAACAGTCATCAAATAAACATCCTTAATGATCTCCAAGAGCCCAGTATTGTGTATATCCTCCCCAGAAACTCTGGCTTTCCATCCTCAGTGTGGTTGTCTTTTAATAGCATGTTTTGCAGCTAGAGTTGGCACAATTTCTATTTGATTCAAATAGATGATTTTCAATTTGATAAAGAATTTGGGGCTTTGAAAGCAAGAGCTCTTCTGATTTTACTTGTCCACCAGATGAGGAGCTTTTTGATAAAAGGACTTTTTCCCTCTGAAAATGTCAGTCACAAAAACATAAATGTTTTTGAGTGTACTGATTTCACCAAAGCTGTGTTGAAATGATCTTTTAATGCAAACTGGGATGAAAGTAAAAATGAAGGCCAAATGAGAGTAATGTAAAAATAACTCAATAATCTGAATATTTTTCTGGAATATAGGGCATGTAGCTTCAAATCCCAGAGTGTGTGAGACCAAATAAGTATGTGAACTTTCACACTTTTTATAGCTTAGGTGTGTGTCTGCTTCATTCAACTATCATTTATTCCTGAATTAGAAAATAAATTATCTTTAACAATAACACTTAACATCTCTTTCTTTTTTTTTCTCTGTTTTCTCCCCTGCTGGCCCTACAGGCAATGGGATTCTGTACTTTATCAACTGTTTGGGAATGATGTACCAAATATTAATAGTATACAATTATATATTAAAAAGAAAAAGCTGCTTTTACCACTTTTTCAAATGTCATTTAAGAAAGAAAAACCTTTAAACCAAAGTATGGAAAGTTGTCAGTGCTCAGGGAGCACTGGGGAGAGTGACAAATAACTTACTAGTCTCGATGCCTGATAAATGGTGAATGCTTGTTCTGTTTGACCAAAATATAGCTTTGATATGAGTGGTTATGGCATCTCACTGCCTTGTGAGAAACATTACAGAGCTTCAGGTTTGACTCAGGTAGGTGCTCTGTGCTGTATAGAGCTTTGCAGTTTATGAGCTCTAGCCCTCATTCTGTCTTTACTCTGCTGTTATCTGATTTCAGTAGGTTTCAGTAATAATGAGAAACAATTCCCAAATAATAATAATAAAAAAGAAATAAAAGAAGTCCAAAGCATCTAGCTATTGACTTTTAAAGAACTCTATTTTGACCTTTAAAATAATGTGAATAGAATGGCATTAGTAGAAGGTCACAAGGTAATAAACAGACAGACACTACAATTCTAGAAAGTCAGGGATTGTAAAGTGAAGTTTCTCATAACAGACTTCCATCTACATCACTATCTGACATCCACAGCTACCACAAGAGGAGAGAGAGGTGGATCGTTGGGCCAGGAGAATAGAGGAGAGAAGTTACTCTCTCTAAAAGTAAAAGCAAGCAGTGCAAAACTTGTCTTTCAGAAGGAAATTTCCTATAATAAATTGCCTTCTCATGGCATTATATCCTCCCTACCAGGGAAGAGATGTGGAGGATTTCAGCTTGCACCATACCTCACTAACCTGTGAACCATCACCACAGTTTTTAAGCAACTCACATATTTAAGTATAATTATCTTCTCAAAGCAATTGTGGGATAAGCATGTGCCATTTTATCCATGAAAATGGAGGTCTTGGGGACCAAAGTCCAGAGAGAGAAAAAGTCTCAAATGGATGAGTCCCTAGAATTGGATTGCGATAATCAAGTCCAAGCTATCCTTTGTTTTTTAAGATTTTCAGCATTGTTGATTTTGATTATCAAAATTAAGGCAAATGCAAGGTACTCTATTTTAAAACATTATTAGCTTGTTCTTTCTGGAAGTCATATTAATTAAAGACTGCAGTTGGACACCAAGCAAGTGTCCAGGGCTGAGTGGGAAAAACAGTAAGCAATATCCATTTGACTGTTGTTTCATATACATATTTAGTTTTAAAAGTATTAATTTTCTCTTCATTCAAGTGGCCTTTTGGAAAAAGTATCTTTCACAAAATATTCACCGTTTTATGAAATTTCCTGATTTGTTTTAACTCACATAATCTTTAAAACAATACAAAGAACAAGTGATTAAAATATTTTTAATTGAAGCTTTTCAAGATTTGACGCTGTCACTATTATTTCCTATATTTGCTGTTCTTCTGTTAGTCTAACAGATAGAATTTGAAATTTCCATCTTCTAACTTCACTACCTCCCAAACCTGACTAGAGAATTTTTCTTACAGAAGTGTTATAACCATATTTGCTGCTGCTGCTTCTGTTTATGCTGCAAATAAGGAAGTCTTGCAGGATATTTAGCTGTTTCTTGTGGAAGTTCTCATCATGGAGTACTTGCCAAATAAATCATTGGACTGGACTGTCAAACAAAGATTATGATCTAGATCTAGTAATTATTAACTTGTTAATCTTGTTATCACTAAGAATAAAAACCAGTTTTTCCTATTAAAATAATATGCACATAATTGAAATGGCTTGAAATCATGCATGTGTATGGAAAAGGCTTGTTTTAAATAATCACTCATGTTTTACATATATATTCAGTGCTCTATTTTTTTTGTTGGAAGAACTTGTTTATGTGTAAAAAACATATTCCAACTAGACAATGCACTGTAAATCATCAATTGCTTTCTTAAAATACAAGCTCAACTGCTTATTTGAATGTGAAAGTACTTGAATAGTATATGCAAACACTGTAAAAGTATTTAGAAAAAAAAACGCTTTACCTTATTTTTTGCTATCCAGATATACATACCACCCTTTAGAAGAGTTATGAACAATTTACACTCATTGACAAGCTATATTCAGAAACAAATATCAACTCTTTTGATTTGCTTTCTTCCCTGTGTTCCCTCCTGATAACAGCAAATATTCAGAGTACTTTGCATCAGGAAACGAGAAAATAATTCTACTTTTTTAGCCTTTGTTCTGTAATGACATTGAAACATCAGGCTTCATGCTGATGTGTCACCTGTTCTCTCCTGTTTATACTTGCTGTTTGTATCAGTACAGTAGTGTTTCCCTTTACTTGCCTTTTGCATATAACACTATCTTTTTCTTTTTTTTTTTTTTTTGTGACATTCATCCCGTGACTGCTTTGCCCTTACTGGTTTTTCATCCAATCTTATACAGATTTCCAACTGTGTTTTTTAAATGCTTGATGCATATGTGGACATTTTGTATGCAAAGAAGGAACTGGACTGGCAGCTTGCTGAATCCAAGGGCACCTAGTTTCATCTTGCAGAACATCTCAATTCAAATTAAAAAAAAAAAAAGGATTTTTATAATTCCACCTGGAAATAATGGAAAACTGTTTCCAATGTGAAAAGAGAAAAAATGGAAATGGAAAAATGGAAAATGGAAAAATGACCATCAAAAATTAAGAAAGTAAAACCAGACTGATGGTGTCAATCTCTACAAGTGGGAATAATTACATTATTTTTTTGTTTTATATGTATATAGAATGTGTTTATACATGTTCATATATATATGTCCTTAAGACTATATTAATCTTTGACATATTCAGCAATTAGTAAACTTTAACCAGAGTTCTAATAGTTAGCAAATGCACATGGAAACATATTTTCTTCAATGCTTTTCCCTTCTGTTTACTCACAATACATCCAGATGGAGGAAGTTTGTTTGCAAAACATTACTATTTAATAATTTTTAACAATATTCTCTTGTAGAAGTTACATTTATGGAAATTTCAGTGAACTGGTTGACAAATACATCTAAAAAGACTTCCACATTTTATATATACACAATATTGTACACCTTTACTGCTTCATTTATATTCAATAATTTAGAAGAAGCAATTTGAACTATGTATTTTTTTAGACACTGTGACAGAGAATATGTCTCATTTAAAGAAAAATGGTTTTTTTTCACCTGTGTAACTCAGAAATGAGTATTGATGCATTTAGATTGCAGTCCAGCGATGTGTCTCTGTTAAGTTTAAGTGAAAATGATGCGGTTAGAAATAAAAAGGCTTTAAGTAGACCCAATTGATCTGTCCTGTCAAGATGCCTAGTAGGAAAAAAAAAAAAAAAAAAAAAAAAAAAAAAACATTTTTAAAAAATTTTTTTTTTTTTTTTTTTTTTTTTTTTTTTTCCAGGAGGGAGACTGCAGTGCTCAGAGCCTCATCCCTTAAGGGGAAAAAGAGGTTTAAAATGGGAAAAAAAGTGAAAACTTGGAATATCCCATGGGAAAATAATTTTCATCGGCATTAGTAATAAGTGAAGATGAAGAACTACTTCCATGGAAGATTCCTACCTGTTAGATACAGCAAGAATCTGAGCTGCTGCATGTGGGGATACTTGTTGCTGCTGTTTTGTTTTGCTTTGTTGTTGCTGCAGTTTAACCCCAGCTGGCAACTAAGCACCACACAGCCACTCGCTCACTCCCCCTCTCATGGGATGGAGGAGAGAATTGGAAAAGTGAGAAAACTCGTGTGTTGAAATAAAGACAGTTTAATAGTCAAAGCAAAAGCCACACATGCAAGCAAAGCATGAATGGAAAGGATTGAATTCATTCACTCCTTCCCATCAGCAAACAGATGTTCAGTCATCTCCAGGAAAGCAGGGCTCCATCACATGTAACTTTTGGGAAGAAAAATGCCATAACTCTGAACCTCCCCCTCTTCTTTCTTCTTCCCCCAGCTTTATACTATGAGCATGACATCATATGGTATGGAATATCCCTGTGGTCAGTTGGGGTCAGCTGTCCCAGCTGTGTCCCCTCCCAACCTCTTGTGTACCCCTAGCCTACTCATTGGCATGGTGGTGTTAAAGGCAGACAGGGACTTGACTCTGTCTAAGCACTGCTCAGCAATAACAAAAACATCTCTGCATTATCAACACTGTTTTCACCATAAATCCAGAATATAGCCCCATACTAACTATTACGAAGAAATGAAGTCTGCACCAGACAAAACCATCACATTTTTGTCAATTATTCATCTACCACATTCAGTTTTTCTCCTACATTCCCCTCATTTAGGGGAACACAAGATGCTTCCTAGAATCCATCCAACCTACCTAATCTGTGTGGAAAAAGAGTTGTGTTTCTTTAAAGGGGCTCTTCAAGAGAAGCTGTTGAAAAGCTGCCACTTGTGAGTCCTTCTGCATCCAGCTACTCAGGGGCAGGTAAACCCAGGTTTACTCTCTGGGTAGACAAAGCAAAGGAAGTGTGAATACGGCTGATGTTAAGTCTTTTAAAGATGGATGTAAGTGTTTTTCTAATAGGATCCATCCTGGCTGAATTCCAGCTGAATCTACAGAAGAAGATAGTTTGTAGAAAATTGTTGTGCAGTCAAGCAAGAAATTACAGTTGGAGAGAATTGTTTTCCTATCCTTATTTTAGACCAACTTCTCTTAAAATATTTAAAGTTCCTTATTTCTGAACAATTGTGGAATCCAATTGATTTTATTATCACACATAAAAAAAAAAATACTGTGGAGTTTCTCATCTGACACTGATGGCAGAGGCAGGAAAACAGAATTAATATTTCTCACATGAAACACCACACAGATGATTGTATTCCAAACTGGGCGATTACGATAATGATTCACCTACAATATTTGCATGAAATGGCAGTAATGGAAGCAACTGCTAAAACTCTGAGCTATCAGCTATCTGTAAGCATTTAGAAATCAAAGTTTATTTTCTTTTCAGTCTCTGCAATTGCTTTTTCCTAAAATATAACCCTGTGGGTGCCTCCTACTCCAGCACTCGTACTTTATTGATTGAAGTTTCTTTGTTTCTCACCCAAGCTCGGAGCCTGTAAGATGCATCTTAGCTCATATTGGCTCTCTACATTTGTTTTATCATGGTTGATCTTGTTTGTTAGTCATGCACTCTCTCTTTAGAAACTCTTTCCTATTCCCTAGCCAAAGATGCCCTGTGGTATGTTTGGTCCACACCAGACTGTGGAATTTGCTGCTAAATCTCTAACCTCCTACTAAATCATACCTCCTACATGCCTTTCCCCTTGCTATTGCTGCACCCTTCACAGGAGAAAAGAAAGCTTTCTGTGCTCAGTTTAGGGAAAACAGAAAATTATGAGAAAATCTTAGTTTAGTTTCTCCTTCTTCAAGCATGGACTCAAGAATGTTAAATTCCAGGTATGTGTGTGAATTATAGAAACATAGAATGTTGTGAGTTGGAAGGGAACCACAAGGATCATTGAGTCTAACTCTTGTCCTAGCACAGGACAATCCTAAGATTCAGACCATGTGTCTGAGGGCCTTGCCCAAATGCTTCTGGAATATTGTCAGGCTTGATGCCACGACCACCTCCCTGGGGAGCCTGTTCCAGTGCTCCACCGCCTCTGGGTGAAGAACCTTTTCCTAATGTCCAACCTGAACTTGCTCTGGCACATCTTCCTGCCATTTCCCCATGTCCTGTAACTGGTCACCAGAGAGAAGACACAAGCACCTGCCCTTCTCTTCCCATAAAAATCCTCCCCTCTCCAGCAACTTGTGCTCAAATAATTCCCTTATCCACAAAGCCTCTGATTTGGGATGGCTGATGTTCAAAAGGCAGACTTTATGTCCACTCCTAACATCCGACTTTGCCATAAACATCCCACATGCAACTGCACTCCATCTTGTGGTAAGATATAATTTCGTAAGAGACACTAAGATATACCTCAGGTCTTTCTTATTCCAAGTTATAGGCAGTATTGTTCAAATGAGAAATGCTGACACAAATTACTACTGTTGAGGAGTTACAAGTAGAATTTCCCCTTCAACAGCCTTTGGGCATTGGCAAGCAAGAAGCTGTTTGAGGAGACAGGTTGTCAAAGAACAGCTACAGGTAGCCATGGCCCTGATACCTCCTTTACTGCTGCTTAGATTTATGCTGAGAGGGAAATAATCCATGAGGTAAAACCTAAAACCTGCTGTCCAGTTTTGAGAAATCGTTAGGTCATCTCAGGTGGTTTTCAATATAAAGCCCATGATATGTAAAATGGATTTAATATGGGTCTATAGAAAAGGAAGAGAAATAAAATGCTGTAAAGTGTTTATCAGGGTGACAGAACTGTATAATTAAAGCTGGGATGTAGCTGGCAGTTTAAAATCTATCAGTCAAGGGTTTTTGCAGTTAACTTTTCCCCTTCTTCACCTTCAGCGCTGGAAAGACATCTTTTTGATGGAAATGTTTCTTTTCACTGTTAAAAAGAAAGCCATGCTTTTTTCCCCAAAACTCCAACTGAAAAAATGGCATCAGGGTATAAAGTCAAAAGGAAGCACTAGTTCGATCTTAAGATGAGATCCCCTCATATATAGGGTGAGAAATCATATGTGGAAGTAAAAGATCTCCTAACTGCACTGAAAAGGATCCAATCCTTCTTAACATCCAGGACTAAAGATTAACATTCCCTCCATGTTATCCCCGAAGAACTCAGCTGTCACAAAAATACTTTCTCAAGCTCTTTAGTGTGTAGCCCTGGGTACTGTCACATCAGCATGTGAGCTTTGGCATCACTGTGTCTAAGCTCATACATGGATTTAGCACCTGGGCTCTTTATTCTTGATCTGCTCAGTGATCTTTTCTTATTTCACCCCATCTGTTTTTGCCTTCATTCAGCAGTGCAATGTTAAGACTTATAAAGCTTAATTTGTGTTTGCCCAGGATATAGAACAGCAGAGCTCTGATCTAATCTTATGATTCTAGGAGTTTTTTCATTATTTGCATTGCAGAAGAAGAGAGTCTGAACTCTTAAGAGTGAAAACATCCCCAAACCTCTCTTTAATACTTAAAGTGGAAGTGTCATTATTTCCCCTTTCTCTTCTTTTAAAATATATTGTCTAGCACAGGTTTGAAACTGAGATGGTGACAGGATAATCACTCTGGATAGTCATAGCTTTTATTAATAACAACTTTATGAACAGAATAATAATTTCAGTTAAACTTTGGAGTGTTTGTTTTGTTTTTTCTTCTGCATCCAAACCATAGACTTTTAATTTTTCTTCTGTTCTTGTGGATGGCAAATTACATCAAGGTAGACAACACAGGATGTGTATATTTATTGGCAGCAGTTGGGTAGACTTGCATCTCTTTATCCCTTTTTCTCATTTTAATAAGGAAACACTAATCTGGCTAATGAATGTCTTAACCTGTTGCATTTGTTCATTGGTCTACAATAGTTTATGATGGCACCTTGGAGCTTTACTGCTGATCTCAACCCTACTCTACACAAGAGTAGGTAAATGCAGAAGACTGTTCCTACCTTCTTTTAAACTCAGAGTATTAGCTGACTTCATTGCCTCTTTAGGATAGTTGAGCAGAAATCAGCTCCAAACTGGAGACACCTGAGTTTAAATGCAAGTTAGGTGTGTAAGCAGCTGATATAGTCAATGGAGTTTTAAATAAATACAAAAGAACCTAATAAGGTATTTGACTCATTCTGAAGTAGATGTACTTCTGTTGCCTACATGTATGTAGGACCTTATCTGCCTGGGTGTCAGGATGGACATCTGAGATGACATTGGACACCTCTGTATGGGCACCTGAAACAACTCCACTCCTTTACCTTCTTAAACAAAACAGGTATGATTTTGCATTGAGTCTAATAACCACAGAAAATAAAAAGTGTCCAATTTGTCTTGGCACAAAGTCATATTAAAGCCCTTTTTACTCTGTTTTCTTGATACAGTGTGTTTTCCAATAATAGTTTATGTGCATTTGTTTATTTTGTTTTGCATTTATTTTGTTTTTGCCTTTTTTTTTTTTGGGGGGGGGGGGAGATGTGGGGTTTATGGACTTGTAAACATTAAGCATTTCACTAAGATGATAAATAAGAGTTGACTATCAAAACTGTTTGATATACAACACTGCACTGGCAAAATAAAACCAGAAAACCACAAAAAAAAAAACAAAAAAAAAATCAACCTTTAACAAAAAATAAAACAGCAACTTACCCTTTATTGGAAAATAAAACAAATGGAGACAAAATAAAAGAGCTTCTTCCTTCTATGTTGGGAGAGCCTTGATTAAAACAGGTGATAAAGTGGTGCCTAATAAGGAAGGGTTTATCTGATTTGTACTACTCATCTGGATTATTTCTTATTACTTATTAATCACAAAAACCCCAATTATTAGTATTAGTGACATATGAGTTACAAATTAATGTCCAGACAAGCAGGAACCTTTTATTTACCACTGACAGACAAAAAAAATCCCAGATTCAGAAAACCATGAAATACATGCTTAACTTTCATGTTTAAACTTCAGAAGGCTGAAATTGAGAACACAAATTGAGAACACAATCTGCATAGGACTCACCAGACACTTTTCAGGTGGCTTGCTCTATAGGGCAAACCCTTTTCTAAGTTATTATCAATAAAGAGATGCACCACATGATGGTCACCAGCCATTGTTTGTCCTGGTAGGCTTTGCGTGGTGTATAGGATGCAGGTCGAGAACCTCATGCTAGCTGATGAACAATACCCTGTATACACATATGCTAGAATATCCTGGAATAGCAAACTTAATTTCAAGTCAAGAAAGAGAATCCAGTAGAGAACTGGATCACAGCAGAAGAAATTTTCCATTACTTTTTGGGTCTGCACTAGTTTTTTCCCATGCCAGGTGAGAGTCTGTGTCTTTATGCTCCTCAACAGACACTGGTTCAAGCTAGTCTCCAGAATTTGAGACTGAACTACCACGAGATTATTCCACTACAGAAAACTTCTTTATTAAGAATTTAGCCACTGGCCTGAAAAAAATGAAAGGACCACCCTGCCCAGGTCTTGCATGCTTAATTTCTTGTTTAGTCTCACCAAAAATAATTGCTTCATTTAGACAAGATTTAAGACTAGCAACCTAGTAAAATAATTCCATCTACTATTTAATCAGTAAAAGCCCAGGTCATCAATGCTTACACCATATGTACATTTGTAAATACCCAGAAATAAAAATGTGGAAATTCAAATCTGAATTATTTAGTTCAGCTGCAGGTCTGACTGAGTTTAAATTCAACCTGAGATGGAAGATGGAGAACAGAATAAACCCCCCATAATGCAAGAGGAAACTGTTTATGACCTGCTACACCACCTGAACAGTCAAAACAAGTCTGTGGGGCCAGATGGGATCCATCCAAGAGTATTGAGGGAGCTGGCAGAGGAACTTGCCAACCCACTCTCAATCATTTATCAACAGTCTTGGCTAAAAGGGGAGGTCCCAGAAGACTGGAGGCTTGCCAATGAGACACCCATCTACAAGAAGGGCTGGAAGGAGGATCCAGGGAACTACAGACCCGTCAGCCTGACCTCAGTACCGGGGAAGATCATGGAATGGTTCATCTTGAGTGTGTTCACGTGATATATGCAGAACAACCAGGTAATCAGGCCCAGTCAGCATGGGTTCATGAAAGGCAGGTCCTGCTTGACCAGTCTGATCTCCTTCTATGTTCAGGTGACCTGCCTAGTGGATGAAGGTAAGACTGTGGGTGTTGTCTACCTGGACTTTAGCAAGGCCTTTGACACTGTCTCCCACAGCGTTCTCCTAGAGAGGCTGGCGGTTCAAGGCTTAGACAGGTATGCTCTTCACTGGATAAAAAATTGGCTGCATGGTTGAGCCCAGAGAGTTGTGGTGAATGCAGCAGAATCCACTTGGTGGCTGGTCACAAGTGGTGTTCCCCAGGGCTCAGTTTTGGGGTCAGTCCTGTTTAACTTCTTTATCAATGATCTGGACAAGAGGATTGAGTGCACCCTCAGTAAGTTTGCAGATGATACCAAGCTGGGTGGAAGGGTTGATCTGCTTGAGGGTAGGAAGGTTCTGAAAAGAGACCTGGACAGACTGGATGGATGGGCCGAGGTCAACTGCATGAGGTTTAACATGGCCAAGTACCGGGACCTGCACTTGGGTCACAACAACCCCATGCAATGCTACAGGCTTGGGTAGGAGTGGCTGGAAAGCTGCCCAGCAGAAAAGGACCTGGGAGTGCTGGTTGACAGTTTCTGAACATGAGACAGCAGTGTGCTCAGGCAGCCAAGAAGGCCAATGGCATCCTGGCCTGTATCAGAAACAGTGTGGCCAGCAGGACAAGGGAAGTGATTGTGCCCCTGTGCTCAGCATTGGTGAGGTTGCACCTTGAATACTGTGTTCAGTTTTGGGCCCCTCACTACAAGAAGGACATGGAGGTGTTGGAGGGTGTCCAGAGAAGGGCAACGGAGCTGGGAAAAGGTCTGGAGCACAAGTGTGATGAGTTGATGGCTGAGGGAACTGGGGTTGTTTAGCCTGGAGGAGGCTGAGGGGAGACCTTCTGGCTCTCTCCAACTTCCTGAAAGGAGGGTGTAGTGAGATGGGTGTTGGTCTCTTTTCCCAAATAACAAGTGATAGGACAAAAGGGAACTGTCCTGAGTTGTGCCAGAGAAGGTTTAGGTTGGATATTAGGAAAAAATTCTTCAGTGAAAGGGTTGTCAAGCATTGGAAGAAGTTGCCAAGGGAAGTGGTGGAGTCACCATCCCTGGAGGTATTTAAAAGATGTGTAGATGTGGTACTCAGGGACATGCTTTAGTGGTGAACTTGGCAATACTAGCTTTATGGTTGGACTAGATTATTGTAATGGTGTTTTCCAGCCAAACTATTCTATGATTCTATGAATTTACTGGTTGCTTTGTTCCATATGTTTATATCTGTGATTTTGTGTAAGAAACCTGACATGCACCAGGAGTTCAAGAGTTTTATACTTACCTGTTTCCGATCTTTCAGGGCCAATACACTGTAGCATTCCTGTCATTTCATCAGTCTTAAGACAGTTTTTACCAAGTCAAAGAAAAGTAGGGAAGGAGTAAAAGGAAGCACTTATAAGTAATATATTTCTTATACTTCAGGCTTAAATCTTGCAACATCTGTCCAAATTAATTTGGGATTTATTTGCTTTGTTTTCCTATTACCTTTTTTTTTTTTTCTTCTTTTCTTCAGAGAAAGCTAACAAAATCCTTCTCCCTTTGCTCTCTAGCAAACCAATCCTGCTCTCCTGTTGGGTCCAAACATATGGTTCTTTGAAAGAAATAGTCTCTTCTGATGTTTATATAATGAAATAATGAAGATCTGCCCCCTATTGTAG
>NW_010305964.1:12846-29973 GCF_000700745.2 Antrostomus carolinensis
TTCCCTGTTTCTTAGTGTGTACCCAGAGGGTCAAAACAGACTGATATATACTGGAAGACATACTAGTACTTCATTGCACCTGCTAGTACTCTGGCAGAAGAAAAAGAATCTGAATGGAAAACATAATTTTTCATTCTAAATTTTCATTTCAAACATTGTATGTAGCTACAGTCATAAATATGTATCAAATGAGAAACAGGTCATCTGTAAGATGCAAGGAAACTTGACAGTTTGAACACATTGAGTTACCTTGTAATAGAGAAGTGTGGGTAAATATAATAACAGGTAACAATTCAGAAAGCTAAAAATAAAAAGTCATTCAAAGCTTAAACCTCTTGGGAAGACTTTGAAAAAGCTAACAAAAGAGCTCCTGTAAAACATAACAAAAATAAAAATAGATACTGTAGTTGCTGGATAAAAATAGTGTAGATTTAATGCCTTCTTCAAACAGATGGCTCTAAAAACTTGAGATGACAAATTATGATTTGTTCAGCCCAGAAAGAAGTATTTCCAAAGGCTCTGTGAATTGTGGTAACACTGTTAGAGATGACCTTGAGATGATTTTAGATATCTTTAGATGAAAACTTTTTTGTGACTTGAAAACATTGAGCAAAATAAAATAGGGAAAACAAAGTTAAACATTAGAATTCTGGACAACCTAGGAAATTTACTAAGATTTAATTTCTTGTACCATGAAAAACCTAGAAATAGTGGTAGGGGAAACAGAAGGAATCTTGTCTTTGGTGTATTTTACTTCTTTCAGCATAGTGTCTGTAATTGTGTCTAACCAGATAGTCACCTGAAGATTCAGTGTTCCCCATTGGCAACAGCCTCTAGGAAGCTTGGCTCCACCAGAGAGGGGCTTTAATTTTATTTTCTGCCAATGTGGTGCTTTTGTTTCAAATATGGAGGCAGAGGAAGGAAAGAAGTATCCATCCATACGTTTTTATTTTCAGCTGTTGCTGTACTTAAAAGTTCAAACCATTTTCTGACTAAATAAAAATGTATAAACCACTTTTGAAGCTTTTCAGGAATGGATTTTCTGAACAAAATGATTTGCTAATAGGCTAGTAGGTAGAAATATTGACCAGCAAAGTACTTAATACTCCCTAGCACCTATCATTTGCTAAAGGCCTCATCTTGTTTACAGATGCAAACAGAACACTGAAATGCAACCACCTTTCTCTAAGGAACTGTACAAATTATGGATGTGATTCACTTCTGTGTTTCTCCAGCCCTATTCTGCTACAAACCCAGGTTTATATAATAGCTGTAGGAGACTGGAATAATTCAGTGATGAAAGTAGGCTGTTATCTGCAACTTAATAAGTAAGTAAAATACTTTCAGGTGTCTGTTTTATAAAAAATCCCACACTTGTATCATTAACCTCTGTGATGTATGGATTTTCTTATTTTCACTGTTTCAATTTAAAGAAGCTGTAATAATGGTTGTATATATAAACAACTTGATGTTTCTATAGTAACTATCTTTTTGCAAAAAAAATCTTTACAAACATTAATTATTATTAATCATATTTATTATTCTTGTGCCTAAGGAATCAACAAATTTTATTGTGTCCAAAACTTAACAAACAAAATTATTGAGACTGTGCTAGGATGAGGGCCAGGAAATCTTTAACCACTCTATAAGGATGCTCTGTATTATTCTTGAATTTTATCTTTTTTTGGGGGGTGGTGGAATAGGGAGGAGTTTAATTAACTTGGGAAATTATTTAGCTTCTGTTCTCCATTAGGCAACAAGAATTTCTTGCCTCCTACTGTAGCAAGCTCTGATAGTATCAGTCACCGTAAGCAGCTGAAAACACAGCAGGACCTCTCCTTTTGCCCTTTATGAACTCAGCATTTGTGTCTCTGTTCGAGTGGAAAATAAAAAAAGAATCAGTTACTGTAACATACTGAATAGGCCTGAATTTGGTGCAAAGTGAAGAAACCAGGTAAGAAGTGCAAAGAGTAAGGTAAATCAGATATAACGAATGTGTGAGACCAGAGAAGGATGGGTCTGGAAGAAAACATAATTCAGCACAGGACACACAAATTCCCAATAAAATTGTTGCTTATCAGCTTATAATTTTCCCTTCCTTGGTTGTGAGATTTGACTCTGCTTTCTGACTCACATCCAGTAAATGACTTGGCACTCTTTTTCTATTTGTTCATATCACTAAATAGAATGCAAAAGGCATCATGGTAGAAAATGAATTGCCCATGGGACAAAATGTGTGCTGAAGTATATTACAGATGTGCTTTTTCTTGTTCACTAAGCTGCAGCATTGCCTTGAAATCTAAATATCTGAAATTAAAAGCAGAGAAACTTTCTGGCAATGCATAGTATGCTTTTTCTATTTTAAGAATATGTAGAGAAATAATTCACATAAACAACTGCTTGTTAGTGGCAGCCACCCAGCTGCCATTAAAAATGGGAGACAATGTATTTTCAGAACATGAAAATGGTTGTACTAATGAGTCAAGCAGTTCCATCTTTGGATCTGTACCCTGTCTTTGGTGGTGGCCAAAATCAGATGCCAAGGGAAAGGTATAACAAGAAAATATATACTATTGTTCTCACACTGCTAAATGTTTCACTACATCTGAGAAAAGTCTCTGGATGTTTTACATCTCTCTCTGATGAGACCTCAAGTAAGGTGGTAGCCTCGTATGGTCACAGGAGTAGTTTCAATGTCCAGTTCTTCAAAATCCCCTCACTAGTGTTTCAGTCAAATATTTTGTGAAAAGATATCTACATGATCCCTTTAAATGTACTCTCTGGTCAGCCATATAAAAGCAAGATTCCTGAGTACAAAATGTTATGTGAATGAGCGTTCAGTATGAAATATGCTTTCTGAAAGGGCAATTTGTCCTAACTGGCCTGAGATTAGTGTATTTATTTTCTGAATAAATGTATAGTCAAGTGTTGAGGAGAAATGGTACCCTTTCAGATGGTTTATTAGTGGTGGGTGAACTTGTGCAACCTAATTCCAAATCCACTCTAGCTTTACTGTCTAGCTCATTTTTTTTTAAATATAAACTGTAAAGAAAGGGACAGAAAGGTTGTGAGTTGAATCATGCCTGGTCACTGAGTCTGCTCACCCATGGCGGCAAGGATAAGACACAGGTCAGTTCCCCTGACTCTGCTGACTCCTATATCTGCCCTGTGCTTGATGGTCAGGTAAAAAAGTAGCTACTATGGCAGTCAAAATTTGTCTGGTTATAAAGCAAGACATTGACATTCTGCTCACTTTGTCCTCAATCATATCACTGGGATAAAGCAGTAAAGTTCAGGGAAGAAAATGTGATCTAGAGGAATCAGGGACAGTTTAATCACTAACCTAAATGGTGACTGAATTTCACCCCATTTTCTTTGCAGGGCTCATGTCTATGTCTAACCTTTATGCAAATATAAAGCCTGGCATGTAGATTTCAGACTCCTCTTAATTATGTCTGAGTATGGCTAAGCAAAACCTGGAACTGAGAAAGCTGCAGGAATCTCCCTCCCCATGAAGGATGCTGCATTCCTTAATGGGTATCATAGTGTTTGGTATGCTCACTGTGTTGCTTCTGTTTTTCCAGGCCCTGGATACACCTTTTATGTGTGCCTGTGTGTAATTATACAAACTCTATTTGACTAATTGATCTGTTATTGAAGGATCTAAGGCATTCTATCAAGGAGAGTTATGAAATTATACCTTAAGTTAGAAAAGTAACTAGTGAACATGGGTTATATATTTTGCTTGCTTTATTCATGTATTAAATAAATAGTCATACAGAAACCACAGCCATCACAGCACTTAGTTAATGTGACATTTCTTTGCATCAGCTAAATAACTGTTTTCCTTATACTCCAAGAGCCACAGGTGTGTTTGTGTAGCTTTGTGAAGGAAAAGGGAACTGGCAAGTGGTACCTACAACATCCTCTTGTGTTCCCTTGGGTCACTGGCAACACAGCTGGTGATCCTAAATGTGGTCACTCTCTGCTCTGCTCATTCTCAAATCTCATGGGTAATATTATAAATTCTTGACGTGGTATAACTCATCATATCCTTACTCAGAGCTTGTTAATCACTTACCCTTTTGCTGGCTGAGCTCCACTTACTGTCAGATCAGTGTCACTAATCAAGCTCTCAGATAGGAGAAACAGCAAGTGAAATTCAGCCAAATATGGAGGAAAACACTACATGTAAGACATCAAATGTGCAAAGACAAATGGAGTCATGCAGGCAGGTGACACCACTACATAAAACAATCTGGTTATTCAGGCAGTGACATTAAAGTTTTAAAATTATCTTAGGTAGACAGCACTGTTTTAGACACTGTCCTAACTCAAATCTTCTTCTATGTACAAAAAATGAAGAATAGATTTCATATAACAATAGTTTCCACTAGCACTCACTAGGCCTATGTTCTCATCTCCCTTCATGCAGTGTGATATTTCCCCTGTTACAGGACCAGCATGTTAGACCATGTCTCCTTCCATTTTGCAAGTAAACAACATACTTAATCTGAAAATATGTGGAGAGTTCTGCAATGCAGAATTTCCATCTTAACTTTGTTTCATACAGCCAGAGCCAATAGCTCATTCCATTATGCATAGATTTTATTTATGTGCAATTCTGACATTATTAGCTATGGCAGACTATCAGCTTAAAAACAAACAAAACGAATGGATTATATAGACTGGGAGAGCCTGAGATATGAAAGGAAAACATACCCCCCAGCAGCAGCACAAAAGCAGATTTTTTGGATGAAGAGATTGTTATAGGAATGGAAAACCCATTAAGGAAGAAAGCTGACATGAACACAGTTTGACCATTCCAGAACCAATTAGAGGGTATCACGGAGCAAAATGGATCAGTGAAAGAAAAGGATCAGATTTATTTAATTGGGTTTTTGTAATTTGTACCATCAGGACTCCTATGCCCCAAAAATGAAGCCTTTAATCTTCATATTAAGAGTTTTATTTTGTGTCCTGAGAATTGCATTTTTCCTCCTTTCTCTACTCCCAGCACACAGGTGGCAAAGTCAGAAGCTCACTTGAATCCTGAATATGTAAAGAATGAGCTGCAAAGCATTTGAAACATCTCTTCCATTTTAAGAAATCTTCTAAGTTTTCAATTTTATCCTTTTTTTTTTTTTTAAATGAAGCACCTGAAAACTACTCTTGTGAGTAGTGTCAGCTCGTTAATCAACAAGCTAATCCCTTCCTGATAATTTGTGAATGATGTTTTATTTGCAAAACAGTAATGTATCATAAAAAAGAAAAATGTAGGAAGAGACTATTTCAGGAGATGAGCAAAGCTAAACCTATTCTTGTTAAAACCTTCCTGTGTGACTTTAATAATTCTTATTTTAAGTTGTTCTGTTGTTCCTATATTTTACCCCACTTCACTGGCTTCTGAACACCAGTGCCTACAATGATTATCTGTAGTAATATTTCCATAAAGTTATAAAATAAGCAAGAATACTAAAAAGGTAGACTAATTCAAAAACTGGCAGTATTTTTTTTTTCCTGAGGTGTCATCAATGTATGATTTATCTCCATATACCTACAGAAGATCCATATTTCTTATCAGTTTTCTAGCACATTGAGGTCAATTGCCTGAAATAATAAAGGTTCCTTTAGCTCAAGTTTCTTCTGGGGATAGTGACTCCATCCTTTCTTACTGCAAACACTATTCTTTATTATTTTCATTGTGTCCAGTCAAGTGTAAGAATATTATTATATGCAAATATGCAGAAATGGGATGCCAGCATCTTTGACTCAAAGGAAGATTTTGCTGATTTTTTTATATCAGTTAGCAGTGGATCAGATCCTCAGTTGAATTAATTTGGCATTGTTCCATGGAAGCTAAACTGATTGTACCAGTTGAAGAACTGTTCATTTAGTAGCCTGGTCTGAGAAATGCCGTTTAGTTAAACCACTGGGATTTGAACACAACATGCTTCAGGCCTAAAAGAAACAACTTGGTCTAGAAAGTTAATGTTAAACAGAAACTCTTCAATTGCAGCTATAAATGCACCTTTGCTGTGAGATGCTGTGGGGTACCTGAGTCACCTAAATGACTGGCAAATATAACAGATGATCTACAACAGATATCCATGCACTTTGGAGGCAGCAGTTGGAGGCTACACACAATACCCTACAAGGTCCAAAATGACATGAGATCTCCATGTATAAGCAGTTGAATCAAACCCTTAGATATTGTGAACTGGAGTTAGGAGACCTAGGATATTCACAACACTTCCTACCCCAGACACTACTGCTGGTCAGCCAAGATCCTCTGACTACACTAGAATTTGGCTGGTTTTCATTAGCTGAGAAAAGGGCCAAACGCTTAGGGAACACGTGCAATGCAGAATGGGACCTGCTACATTGATCCTGAGGTTGACACTAACTCCTGGCCATCAGTCCGTGTGATTCTGGTAGGAGGAAAGGTCTCTAGGTGGATATATAGTATCAAATTCACTTTTTCTCTTATCCTTAGTGCATTTTTATGCGTCTGGTGCAGAGTGAAATAACTTCACCAAGAGGTCTGGAAAAATTCTGCTCTAAGGGTTGTCAGCTATTTCAGTGGCCAGAATACTCATGCTGATTGAGGTTTAAATTTTCTCAACCAAAGAATCCCCACATCTGAGGTGAGTACTCCAACTATTGAGTTATTGAATTGAAATGCATTATGCTTTCTGTGTTGCTTGAAAGCACACTTAGTTTAGACAATCTTATTCAACATTTATCTGCATTGTGGGACTCTTAGAGGCAGATTTGCGGTCAGTTAGACCATGGTAGCGATTAAAAGTTAGTAGAGAAACATTTGAAATTTTTCTCTATCTGTAGTCTGGGAAGTTAAAATGGCAATTAAGTATTAAGTTTGAGGACAACTGAAGAAGAACTCCATGTTCAAACAAGCAGCAACCTGATTCTGAAAGGCCATTGTCTTAGCTTCCGATTTTATTCAATGGATGCAGTTTCTCCTTGTGGAAAGGATGCAGTTGAGAGGCAGAAGGGTTGGTCCTATGCTCTACTCAGCTACTCACTGGCTATGCACCCATGTGTAAAACACTTTTCCTCTAGATTTTTTTTTCTCTCCCACTGTTCTTAACTAGTCTTTACACACTGTGAAACACAGACTTCAATTCAGCATGTTGTGTAAGGAGGTCTTGGTCTGGCACAGGTCTCTGCAATTCACAGAAACATTCATTTTGGGACTATAATAAATACCATTAATTTTCCTGTATCTGTCTGGGAAAATTTGCCTTTGCAGTTTAGACTATTCACAGATAAGATAGGAAAAATTAAAAGCAGTGCAAAAAAGGGTGACAGAGCACTGGAACAGGCTGCCCAGGGAGGTTGTAGAGTCTCCCTCTCTGGAGACATTCAAAACTTGCCTGGACACCTTCCTATGTGATCTCATTTAGGTGTTCCTGCTCCGGCAGGGGGATTGGACTATATGATCTTTCGAGGTCCCTTCCAATCCCTAATATTCTGTGATTCTGTGAAATACTGTTTCTTGTATTAGGGTCTTACATATCAAAAAATTAAGTCATAACTATACAGAACGGTTAAGAATAACACATATGAATCTATGCAGAGGCACACATAATACATACATACGCCACAGAAACTGACTGAAATATCTCTTCCCACTTTCTCAAATCAAGAGCATAATTTGGTTTCAATTATCTGTATTTTTTGACCTCTATGGAACCATTTGGAGGAATCTGTCAAGTTCTTGAAAGCAAAACTTCAAAATACAACTTAAATTTGAAATAGTCACACAGTGATGCACTTTGGAAACTGAAATTGTGGTCCAATCTATTTTGTTCTTTTTCCACAGCATGAAAAACCTACCCCTTTTTGTCAAGTCCCTGTTATGTTTGTGTTCTGAAGTGCTCCAATATATGCATGCAAACCAGCTGGGCAGAAGCTTCTCTACCTTAATCTACCAATGTGCTAATGTACCAAGGTACCTATTCATAAACAAGCCACTCAATCAGAAGACACTTCAGATAGATCTTAGGATAAATCAATATTCCTGAGAAATCTAGATTGCAATCTAGATGAAAACTGCTTCTTCCTAGCCTAAATGAAAGATTATTTGAATGAAAAAATTAAAAGAATGAAGGAAAAAAAAAAACCAAAACAGTTATCTAACATAAACATAATCCTATATATATGAACCATGAAGAAGTTAGAAAAGGCTCAGATCTTGAGGCACAGGGACAGACATAGCAGGTGAGATCAAATATTCATGTTACCTGTCTCTGGCAGTAGTCAACAGCAAACCCTGAGGATTCATCCTTAAGAATAGGGTGGTATTCCCTGGACTGCTCTCTTGTCTTGCTACTTTTTAGGTTTTAGCCTGTTGTAGAGCTGCAGTTGATGCTTTCTTAGAAAAATGACCAACTACTACTGTCAGGAGAGGAAAAACCATGGAGGAGTGCATTGTTAATCTTGAGTCACTAAAATAAAACTCTGAATACCCTAGGGGACATGCTAAAATCCATAATTTTGGTCTCAATCTAATCTGGCATTTAAGCTCTTCAGTTACTATTGCCTCACTAAAAAATCCTTACTGTGCAAATAGAAATATTGCACTCTAAGGGGATGTTTCTCCTACAAATAATATGAAAAGTAGGGTTAATTTTTTTGGACAATGATCCAAGCAGGGATTCATACGACCAGATGTCTAGAGCTCTGCTAGTCTAGACTCTCCAGTTATGGGGCTAGATGAAGTTGCCTGTGGTGTCTATATGGTTTAACATTTTCTAATGCATATGTCCAGAAGAAGTTAGGCAAATCATACCTCCAAGCACCTGTTGTTTTCCACCCACTCTTGGGAGACTAACCTGAGGTAATATTATGCAAGTAATATGGAAGTTGCTGGTATAGACAGAAATCCCCAGTGTCCAAAATGTGTGATCACTAGCCTATGTTTCAAAAGATTTGCAGACCAGAAGTAAAACTTGAAGGAAGCTACTTTATTCAGATCAAATTGCCCTGGAGAGACAAAACCCATTCTCACAATGTATGATTGTGATTTGTGTCCTGTATTGCAATCAGCTCACTGATGCACTCTTTCAAATTGCAAAAAAATCCAGGGCAATGGAAATTAAATTTTTGAGTCCACCCAATAAAATCTGTGTTACCACTGTACTTTTTCAACATCACAAAACAATGTTTTTTTGCATTTGACTTATATTGTAGCAGGTATTATGTGTTACAAAGATTTTTTTTCCTTACACTTTTCTAAACTTATACTAGTTTAGGCTGTCTTGAGCAGAGGGTGTGTTACAGTCAGTCTTCAAATAAGGTTATTTTTTTCCCATTTAGACTGTCAGAATACTTTTAAAATTATAATATTTTAACATATATTTGGACATTGTTCATAAAGATTTAGTTTTGTGCACAGACTATGTATCCAACTACACTTCAAGGAAAATAGTAATAATACTGTCTCGCATATAGAAATTATGGAAAGATGAAAATGGGATTGAAGTAGGAACAATAAGGCAGAACAAATAGCTTTCAATGTGTATATTCAGACAAAAAGTAATGAGTTCAGCTAGCTGGCCTTGTTTAGTGTCAGTCCAAATTTCTTCAGGGAGAAGTGATCCCCCTGATACAATTTCAATAACTACTAAATAAAGTGATATGGCACATATGAAGCACGTTAACATCTTTGATGTGTAAGGTACTATACTTTAAAAAAAAAACAAACACATGGTAATATATGCTTTTTGGCATTTTTACATCCTTTAGAGTTTTTACTTAATATTTTTTTTTATGTGGTTGATGTGCCATAAAATGTCATAAAGTTATTGATACAATGTCAGGTCAATGGCATTAGAAAACTTTGGAATGATAACTTCAGTTGAGGGATTGTTAAATTTAAACTGATAGGTTTGCCTATAAAGTGACTGAGCTTCAGGTTTTCCCTTTAACTTACTGTGAAAGTGATTTCGAAATGTAGGGCTAGAGTAAGTTTCATGTTCTTAAGAAACCTGTATAAAAACTTTCATTATGTTAAATGCAGGCATGCAAATAGCATTAAATATTCTGAAGCTTGGGGATTGTCTAGAGTGAGAATACTGAATCATATTCTGAAATTATCTTTTAAAATTCCTCCATTTCCAAATGGGAAAGTAAAAGGTCTCTACGACTGTACTGATTGTAAGTTTTTCGTTAACAACTCAAGATGAGTAGGAATAAAATGCCTACTTCCAGGCAGCAATAATTTTGAATAGATGCAAGGCCAGTGCAGGGAAACAGTTCTAACAAGAGGCTTCTCAGGACAAGGTTGCCCTGTGCCAGCTGCTCCCTGCTAACCATGGGTATTCATGAGAGATGAGAAAGCAATAAGCTACCTTGCATACCCCATAGAGTAAGACTGAATATTAATACTTACCAGGGAGCGGCTGTCACAGTAAATTGTTCTTTCAAAGAGGCTGCTGCTATCTGCTCCCGTGTGCACTTTCACATTTGACCTGTGTTATAGATGATCCAACACAGTGACTTCCACTTCTGGATGAGGAAGAGGGTAGCAGCTTGGATGTTAATGGATAGATGATGTAGTAGTAAAGTGAGAAGCTGGCATTGTGGGGCTTTTGATAGCACTAAGGCCTGGATGAATTTTTTGAGAGGGAAGTAACTCTTATCTCTACTTGCAACTACCCTTTAACTTTCAAAGCTGTAAATTAAAGTTTCCAAGTCTTATTTTTGAAGAAATTGTTCTCAGAGTGCCAGAATTTAGACTTGCATCCAGAACCACCTAATCTCTCCAGTATGAGAATCAGAAAAGTTTGTATCTTCTCAAAGTATATGTTATATTTTTGGTTGAAAGAGATCTTGCTGTTATTTATAACACTGAACCCCTAGAACAAAAATAGACCCAATAAATCACTTATATAAAACTCTTTTGATGGATTATGTAAGACCTTTCTTCAGTTTCTAATTCTAAAACTAGAGCCACATGTACTTGTATTATTTTATTTTGTTTCTTGTCTTCCACAGTCATTCCGTGTTTTCATGACATATTTTCTAAAGACTTATGATGACAAGCACTTATAGCAAGAGTATTGCCCATCCACGAAAACAAAGCTTAACTGAATTCTCCTGCAAAGTCCCTCATTAGGTGACCATATTCCTAGTGGCAGTAAAACAAAAAAAGAAAGCAGATAACAGCAATTAGAAATGTAATGAAAAAGTTTGAGACAACACTCAAACTTCAGTTTTCAAACAGAAGCAGCTACTATAAACTACAGATATCAATGGAGCAAGCATGAGTGCATACATTTGGAAAAAAATACTGCAACAAACCATCCCTGGAATAAAGAGGACCAGGGTCAAAATAAGAGGGAAAGGAGGAGACAGAAGGTGCCAGAATAGGAAGACAGTGAGGTTTAGTTAACTTTGTAGAAGGTTTGTTTTAACCAAGAGATGGAACAAAATAAACCTGAGGCATAGGAGACCCTATATTTTGTATAACTAGCAGAGCTGAATAGGAATCTTCCTAACCCAGCAATCACAGAATCACAGAATCACAGAATGTTAGGGATTGGAATGTGAAGCCATTTTTGTGTTTGGAGCAAAAAGTCCAGGAAGCAGGTCCCATGACTATCAGGAAGGAAGAGGACTTGGACACACAGCTGATGGATAGGGTCTCTGAAACTGTGATGCAGAGTGATAGGGAATATGTGGTCAAAGCTGAGTGGGCAGGCTCTTAGAGAGAGAGGAATGATTTGCCTGACAAGTGAAGAAAAGTGGATGCCATACCAGAAGAGGGGGCAGAAGCAACAGGAAGGAGAATTGCTGGGGGGTTTAGACTGTGGTTTCAGTTGTCAGCTCAGTCTAGTTACCTCCACTACAGCTTAGTCTACAACCCAAACCGTGCCAGTCAAATGCTTTGCTATCTCTGCTCCTTGTGTGATCTTGTTCTGAACAGTAAATCCTCTCCTGAGACACCTTTCCCAATTATATGTTGTAGCAGAGAATTAATCTGTAGAAAATTATGTGACTGAAAATACGTTCCATTGACATTTTAATAGAAAAATGGAAATGGTTGCATCTAGTCAGATCAAAGATCCACTGACTCCACTGTCTTGTCTCTAGCAGTAGACACTAGTAGACGTGTAGGAAAAGCAGATTCCTGCATTTGTTGAGATAAGTGCACAACAGGCCTTCATTCTTTTGCCCACACATAGATGAACATTGTTTTTTAAGGTTCCTGCTTGGCCACTGCAGAAAGTACAAGCACATGGGAGCATGACTTTGAATCATATCACCCCTGAAGATATCTGACACACTCTGTGGGAGCTCAGACACTGAAGGTACCTATGTATGGGGATTGAATTGAAACATCAAGCTCTATTAACTCTATTGATGAGTTTTTCACTGACTGCAATGAGGAGCTTAGGCAGCTAGTTCAGATGTAGACCTCCACAGAGTATAAGAAACGAGTCAGATCAGATGAAGCCCATGTATGTGTAAGCATTTTTTCACTTCTTTTCAGTATTGTCTAGGGGTTTCTGTCTCATATGTAAGCTGAAGTGCCATCCTTTTATGCCAGGAAACCTCACAAGTCATCATCAACTCTGGCATGATTGAGTTAGCATAACTTAACGAGTTTATAACTCATCAACTGAACTGTGGTAATTGACTGAGTGCATGATCTTAGCACAGAGAAAAAAGCAACAACAAAAATGCATTAGCCTAAGAGTTAGTGACAGAGGTTTAAACTTACATATCTTATTTTGCATTTGTGAAAGGACAAAAATGTGCAGAAAAGTGAGCTACCACAGCTCACCTGATGAGCAGCCACCCATTAAGCCACAGTATCTCACTCTTATATCTGAACCATAGCTCGCACTTTCAGGGGAGTACAATTATTTAACTTTTAAAAATGAATGAATCCTTGAAAATTCATACAAAATTAGGGTCTGTCCCTTTGCATCTTCCTGATGCAGAGAATGTCCCCTTGTGCACTGTACTCTCAGGAATAAAGAAGTGATTTACATGTTTGCAGGAATAAGGCATTGGAGTACATTTTTGATAGAAGGAAGCTCAAATTGCATGGATTGTTTGTATAAACATTAGATATATATTTAAAAAGAAACCTTCAATGCTGTTAAACCAAGATACTTCCTTCTTGTTCCTTCTGTGTAAATGTGGTCAGCTTGGGTAAACCAAACATAAGGACAAAAGGATAAGGAATTTTTATAGAGATGAACTCAGTGTTTTTGCATGTGAAGCTTTTGCCAAGACAAATACAGAGAGTTCCACGTCCTGTTATACATAAGGTTTTTTTAACCCGTGTTTTTCTTGATGCCCTCCCTCCCACCTCTCAAGTTTTGGTGAATAACCAAGTCCTGCGATGCAGAATTGCATGTTTTAGGTAGCAGGAACATGTATCTGGTCCTGTTACTGAGTTTCACAGAAATGGATTGCAGTTACAGAAAACCTCTAAACATTTAAAATGAAAGCACTTGCTTAGAGTAAGTTCTCCCTTTCACTGATCACTGCTCATTTTAACCTTCTTACCATCATCCTCATCTTTGTAACCTTTCCTGATCAAGCTAATAGCAATAACTTCTGGGATCTCTGTTCATAATTTCTAGGGGTTTTACCATATAGTTTGTCATAGTCTGCCATTTTCTTCTAAGAAACTTGGAGATCTGTGTTGTCAGAGCTACCCAGAGGATGAAAGGCTGTTTGAGGGTTAAGGAGATGTGCTCTTGAAAAGGGATTGGAAAATAACACTTGAAAATTACAACCTGTGCTTCTGAAATGGTATAATCAGAACTGTATTGTTGAATAGCTTCCCAGGCTGAAGCCACAAACAGTGTTGCTGCCATCCCATCCCACCTCAGCTGCTTCCAGGCTAATTTAGACACCCATCCATGCAAATAGGCTCCAGCCAGGCTCTTTGTTGCTTTTGCAGAGCTGTTCTTAATTTATTTGTGCTCACAGCCTCCTGTTAATACCATAGTCTCATCTACAGCTCTTGGGGGTGTAAATCTCAGAGTCTGTGCATGGCTTGATAAGGGCCCCTTGCTCTACAGGACCAGTTCCCACTTAGAGTTTGTGACAGATGAGGTTTTTTGCAGCAGCAGGCTTCTTTGCGTGGCCACATGCTGTTTTGTTGTGTGCCAAAGCTGTGCATGGGCTGGAATCTGATGGAGCAGAGAGAACTGCCAGAGGACCAGCCTCTCCTTTTAGTGTTGGTAGCAAAAGGGTTTAGAGCACAATGAACTGGTTATAGGAAATCACAAAAGAAGCAAGTTCCTTCCTAAGATGTCTTTTTCAGTGATAAAGTCTTTATTATCAGGGAAAATCAGAGGTGTTTCCAGAGCTCTCAGAAATTAGAGATGATCTGTTTCTGAAATTTCCAATTTCGAGCCTTATCAAACATATGAGAATTTAAAGGACATTAAATGCTGCAAATTATTGATATTAATAGGATGAATAAGAAAAATACATGGAAATATTCCTGCTTTGCATGTGATATTATAGTTTTATATTATGAAATGTGTAGATTATGTCCTGGTAGATGGTTCCTGAGATGTGCTCTATCCTGATGCCAATCCCAGATGGTTTTGAGGAAAACAATAAAAACTATGGAAACAAGCTGATCATGGGAAAATATTCCTCTGCCTACTTGTTAGGCAGAAGTGTGCTTGAAAGCTGAAATGTGAGAGTTTAAATCCCTTTTAAAATGCTTTAGACTCTTTATTATAAGCACTGACATTCACCTTTTTCCAAATAAATGTTCAGTTTCTTTATATTAGCTTGGGGATTCTAATGTTTTCAGGTTTGTTAACGCAATGTTTTAAAAGGGCAGGAGGAACACAGAAGATCAAAAGACAATAATGAAAGGAGCATTTAGTGAACATTCTTAGTCATGGACTATTGCTTATAGTTTTTAAGATCATACAGATATTTTCTAATACTGAAATGTTTACCATCTAAGATTTGTTTATAGCATAGTTGTATTAAACATAATCTTATGTTCTACTTTATTTACAAAATATCAACTTTCAGAAATCCATTGAATAACATAGAATAATTTATTACAGGAGAAATACGATGCAATACTCAGAAAATTACAATGCATATATATTCAGAATGCATGCTGGGAATAGTATTTGTTTTGGAGAATTACTTTTAGATTTTAAGGTCTTCAGTGTGTGTATATGGAGATTAGTTATATTTTTCAGTCAACATTTCTGAGTTAATGAGCACTGAGCATTTTTTATTTTTTAAAAAATGGAAATATGTATCTGTATGTCTGTGTATGTGTAAATAATTTTTCTACACAAAGAAATCCTATTGGAAAATACAAGTTTGGACCAGCATTAATAGAGTGAAGTTTTAGAAACAGGTAACTTCCCTGCAGTGCCATGAAGTCAAAGACAAGAGAGTAGTTTCATGTGGCATTATAAAACAAATAAATAATCAGTTTGCTCTTTACTAAGATTACAAAGGAATGAGACAGCTGAAAACTCATCAATATAGAAACAAAGACTGAACATAGAGTCAAAAGTTGTTTCCCAGGTTGGATAGTTCCATACACCAATACAATATGAAACAGAATAATCCTAATGTAATATCACAGTCTTTTAAATGTTGAATGTCAGTGCTTAACATCCTGTAATTTCTCGTCATAAGAAAAGTATGCAACAAAATGAACTACTAAAATATACCAAATGTTGAGTGCAGCCCACCTCTGCCAGACTGACACAAGGTTAGATGAGTTATTTGGATATTATGGCAGTATGAAGCACTCAAATAAGCCATGTATAGAAAGACTGATGCTTGTGAGAAATAGATTAATTGGAAATGCCAATTAAAACTAATCATTGAAATACCAAATCTGAAAGAAGATGGTAAGAAATACTTGGAAAGGCTGATAACTTCTCTAAGCAGTTGGAAGAAAAGAAGGTTATCAGAAGTAGTCAACATGGTTTCACTAAGGGGAAATCATGCTTGACCAGTCTGGTAGCATTCTATGATGTCATCAACAGCTGGGTAGATGAGGGGAGAACAGTGGATGTTGTCTATGTTGATTTCAGCAAGGCTTTTGATACTGTTCCCCACAACATCATTGTAGCAAAACTGAGAAGCTATGGGTTCTATGAGTAGACAGTGAGGTGGATTGAGAACTGGCTGACTGGCAGAGCTCAGAAGGTTGTGATCAGTGGGGCAGAATCTAGTTGGAGGCCTGTAACTAGTGGTGTTCCCCAGGGGTCAGTACTGGGTCTGGTCTTGTTTAACATCTTCATCGATGACCTGGATATAGGGGTAGCATCCACCTACAGCAAGTTTGCTGATGATACGATGTTGGGAGGAGTGACTGGCACACCGGAAGGCTGTGCTGCCATTCAGTGAGACCTGGACAGGCTGCAGAGTTGGGCAGAAAGGAACCTGATGAGGTTCAACAAAAGCAAGTGCAGAGTCCTTCACCTAGGGAGGAATAACTGCATGCACCAGTACAGGTTAGGGGCTGACCTGCTGGAGAGGAGCTCTGTGGAAAAGGACCTGGGTGTGCTGGTGGACATCAGGCTGGCCATGAGCCAGCAGCGTGCCCTTGGGGCCAGGAAGGCCAACAGTGTCCTGGGGTGCATTAAAAAGAGTGTGGCCAGCAGGTCGAGAGAGGTTCTCCTCCCCCTCTACTCTGCCCTGGTGAGGCCACATCTGGAATATTGTGTCCAGTTCTGGGCTCCCCAGTTCAAGAAAGACAGGGATCTTCTTTCTTGAGAGAGAAAGTCCAGCAAAAAAAGATGATTAGGAACCTGGAGCATCTCCGGAATGAGAAAAGTCTGAGAGAGCTGGGACTGTTCAGCCTGGAGAAGAGAAGACTGAGAGGGGATCTCATCAATCACTGTAAATACCTGAAGTGCAGGGGCCAAATGGATGGGACAGAACTTTTTTCAGTAGTACCCAGTGACAGGACAAGGGGCAATGGGCAAAAACTGGAACACCAGAAGTTTCAGATAAACTTAAGGAAAAATTTCTTTACTGTGAGGGTGTTGGAGCCCTGGGACAGGCTGCCCAGAGAAGTTGTGGAGTCTCCATCTCTGGAGATGTTCAAAACCCACCTGGATGTTTTCCTGTGTAACC
>NW_010305964.1:29983-44837 GCF_000700745.2 Antrostomus carolinensis
AACCTGCTTTGGCAGAGGGGTTGGACTAGATGATCTTCCGAGGTCTCTTCCAACCCCCACCATTCTCTGATTCTGTGAATTTTCCCCCTTATTGTAGCTGGAATGTGAAAAAGACATAAACATAACAAAGGAAATTCTGGACACATGCTGGAGTCCTGTATGAAGGATTATTGTAGAGCAGGAAAACATTTCTTTAAGGAATCGGTATTTCCTTCACTAGTGGTACCTGTCTCAGACCATGCCTATACAACATGCAGGTTTTGTGTGGAGATGTGTGTAGAAGCTGGACTACTATGCTCAGTAATGCAAGATTCATGAGGGCACAGAGAGAGTGAAAAATCAGTTTGATTTTATAGCCCAGTGATACAGTCACTCACACGAGGGTTTAGTATTTGTTCCTAATGTTGTTCACATGTTTTATTCAAAAACTATTTAATTCAGTCTTGGTAATAGAGTTTGACATTGCCATCCCCAGAAAGAGAGCACTGGCCATGAGGTTCCAGAGTTACACTGGTTTTGTATGGAAACTGTCTCTTCTCTCCTTTGATTTTGCTTTTTTGGTAGCACTGCAGTACAGGAAGGATGAAATATATCTTTGGTCCAGCCTGGTGTCTGTGCAGGCAGTTGGTGTGTTTTCCTTTGTGGGAGAAGGTGTGCATTTAAATGTATTCATAGAATCATAGAATCATTGAATGTTGTGAGTTGGAAGGGACCCACAAGGATCATTGAGTCCAACTCTTGTCCTAGCACAGAACAGTCCCAAGATTCAGACTATTGTTGGTGGCCAGAGAGAAGAGATCACCACCTGCTCCTCCTCTTCCCCTTGTGATGAAGTTCTAGACTGCAATGAGGTCTCCTCTCAGTCTCCTCTTCTCCAGGCTGAACAAACCAAGTGACTTCAGGCTCTCTTTATATGGCTTCCCCTCTAAACCCTTCACCAACTTAGTGGCCCTCTTCTAGACATTCTCTAGTAGCTTTATATCCTTACATTGTATATCTTTATACCTAAACTCAGGGAAATCCTTAACTCAGTGTACTGGGTTTTCTAACCACTGGGTTGACACAGAGGGGTGATGGCATCATCCCTGCCTCTCTTTGAGAGAAAAGAGGGAGATGGTTACCTGGGTGCTAATTTAAAGCAATCCTCACTTAATCAGTAGGTGCATTTATCAATTAATATAGGTGCTGTTAAGGATTTCATCCTTCAATCCTAAATCTGTCTAATATTATGTTGGTCTCTCTGCACCATTTTGCAGAATGCCTTTGTGTCCTCGTTGCCAGAAATATTGGTCTTCCTCCGGGATGAAGTATTTTCAAACACTACACCAGAGACCCATCCAGCTGGATGGCACCCCAACAATTCTTGCAAAGTGTCATGCAAGGAATCAAATCAAATCCAACCAAACCAAAATTGTGGTCACTCTTGCGCTATCCCCACTGACATGAATCTTGGATACAGAAGTGTCACATATGATACTTCACAGATTACCTGTATCCCAGCACAATCCCACATTCCTGTTTAACACAGCTTGTGAGTCTGCAATCATCCTTTTTGCTTCTCAGCCACCGGCTCTGCTGTCAGTAGAGTGGTGCTGAGCAGTTCAGCAGCAGAAGCACAGGGCTGATTTAAAGCCCAGGTGCAACACAACATGCGTAAGCACACTGAAGTGAGGCAATTTATTCCCCTTGAGCTACTACGATTCTTGTCTTGCCTTTTTTTTTTCTTCTTTTAAACAAGCTTTGCAGTCGTCATCTCAACGACCTCAAAGATGTTCAAATTAGTGTTCAGGAATCAGCATTCTGAATTAGCTTAGACAATAAGAACAAGAAAAACAAATCTAGTTTAGAGAGTATAAAATCCAAACACATTTAAATAATAACGACATTACAGACTCTAGTCAGTACCTCTCTCCTTTGTGAAAGAAAAATCACTTTCCAAATTGTTACAAAAATACCTCTCAATTTCTTTATCTCTCTGAGAACAAGCAGAATTACTGTTAGCAACACTAAGCTGTAATGGAACTGTTCAGATTGTTTACCCTCTGTTCTCCAGCCCTGAAAAGCATTCAGGTTATATGATTTTGGGTCAGAGGAAAATTCAGCTGACATAAAACTAACTGGCTTCACTGACTTTCAGTGGCGTAGATGTGTCTGAATCATGCACAGTAGGTGAGCGGGACCCCAGATGCTGTTAAATGACATGTGCTGTTAACTTCTCTAAAGGCAGAGTCAAAGGACTTTTGCTTTGTTCTGGAAGGAAAGTCAAACTCCAGATTCTGGTCAAAAGAAGTAGGAAGAATTGAGAAGTCTTAAAAAAGAAATTAAACAAATAATAGAAAATCAGCTTTTTTGATTTAATGTAAATGGAAGTTGTTACTCTCTGATAGTTGGTAGGTAGAAAATAAGAACTTGAGAAATAACCTTAGGAAGAAGCTCCAATTTTTTAAAGCTAGGTTAATGAGAGTGCTTGTAAAACCATCATCTTCATTGTATCAACTCTGCAGACCCTATTAAGGGATTGGCTGCCAGGCTGATGTTCCAATACTTAACCTTTCTTCTAAATGCATTTTCAAAGCAAGTTAAAAAAACAATGAGACAAAATTTTTAAGGTTTAATGACTGTGTTTTTTGGGAAACAAATCTTATTGAACATATCTATAGAATTTTCCATATTAAAATACAAATACAAATGAGTAAATTCTTCTCCCTGAAAATGAGAATAAGTGAAAACTGAATGAAATGCACACTTCTTACAAAGACTATTTATCAAGGCAGCACAGAGACAGGATTTACAGTTACATGCTGAAAATAAGGATCCTTTTGAATTTACTCCCTTTGCTACCAAACTGAATTAGAGATTAAATCCTCAGCTGGTGCACATTAATATAGCTCCAGCAGCCCACTGCTTCTTGAAATACTATAGTGTATTGCACAATTTGGATTTGTGCTTTCTACTGACTGGTCATGCTTGGTTACTTTTTTATCTGAAAGGAGTATGGCTTTTTTAGAAGCAGCATCTGAAAATCAAGATTATGTTCACGCAACCCTTAGTGTACTTAAACAAAAGGCCGGCTTGTCACTATCTGTCTTTCCTACTGACATCATACATACAAAGATTTCTGTTGCTAAATAGGAGCTTATTAATAAGCATATGTGAAGAAGAGAAACTCGGACACTAAATAAAAGCCACCATCACTTTCTGAACAACATGGTTGGCTTAGTTGGTTTTTGGTTCAGCTTGTTTTTCTGCAGCATTTGTGGCAATTCTTTGAAAAGAACCAAATTAATATACTATTGCAAGTCAATATCTGCTCAGATTGTCTAGGCAAGTTTTCTTTTAATAATGAAAAAGCCACGAGTTTGATATTAGGATCTCACAGGGCATGGCTCTAAACAGTACACTCTCTCTAGGCTGATTCAAAGTCAAAATTTGGTTAAAATAACATTCTATAAAATGAGCTGTGTTGCAAAGATAGGAATCATCAGCATTCCTACTTATCTTCTAGTGTGTGTAAAACCTATTAAGGCTGAAATAAATATTTATGCATTGAAGCTAAAAAAAAATTTAAGTGTTTTTCATAGAGATATGTGGATGGAATGAATCTTCACTGATCAGCTAATCATTCCTAAAAACTTCCACTGAAAAAATATTTGTCTGAAGTCCTGAACTGATCTTTAAAAGTTGATTGAAGTTTTCCCCAACCTTTACATTTTTTGCATCTTTTAATGAATTTAGTTGTTTCATTGAAGTGTAATTTGGACTTTTTTTAACAAAGCTTCTTCAAGGGGGTTAAAAGAATAATTAAGCTATGTGCATACATCGATACACGCATGTATCCCTCTAACTATGTTTTGTTATTCATAAATCATAACAAGAAAAAACTTCAAGTCTGGCTGAAGAGACAACTTAGGAAGATCTTCCATACAGCTACTCACATGCAATTTTTCCTACTTTTATTAGAAGATTCTTCCTTTTAATTGCTCTGTATTTAAAAAAGTAACATTTTTTTAGTTTAAATGTGGATATTTTACATGAGTTGGATTTCCATATTCAGAAGGAATGTTTTGTGGTCTAAAAGCAACACTGATTTAACATGGGTTAATGTGGGAGAAAAAAGGAACCTGTCACCTCCCCATATTATTATTGATGTGGCAGGCAATGTGGGCTACACGTTATGTGAGAGAGATGCTCAAGTGTTTCCTCCTCTCCTCCACATAGCACTTTTATTGTGATGGTTTATTTTCCCAGCATGCTCAATCTACATTATAAAGGTCTAGATGAACTAGTGTTCCTTTCTTGGAGCTGCATTGCTTGGTCAGTAGTGTCCTTTTTTCAATATGGTAGCTTTCCTCTTGCTTCTGTGTATTTTCCCTCCATCTGAAGGAAGGATTTTTCATTTTCATAGACAACTTTTTTTCACAACTTGTTCTATGTGCTGCATTATTGAATTTTAACAACATGTTAGCAACAAACCACACTAGAATTTCTTTAGGGAAATATTTCTGCCAATAACTGGTACTTCACAGTGCCACCTTGCATTACCAGTTATTATGACTAATAATTTAAATTATTAGTAACAACATTGCTATTATTACTTGTTTTGCTCTATCACATTGCCTTTTGCTTTATTCAGTGTTACAACAGCCCATCTCCTCTTGTTAGACTTTCTATTTTCCATTCTCATTCATCATGATTTAGCAGTAGTTATTTTGAATATATATTCTCAAACAAACTATCTATCCAGCTGGAGTTGTTATCTCCATTTAATTTTTATTTCAGAGCAGTATCACTGTCAGCCATACTCTGGGTCAGCTCTGATACACCAAAAATGACAACTACTAAAAGCAGAGCTGCCATGATCCAGCATGGCCACTGTAAATGATTCAATTTTTAAAAAAACAGAAACAATTTAATGGGCAGAAGGGATGTGGCAAACAGGGAGACCGTAGACTTTAAAAAATGAAGTTTGTAGCCACTGTAAGGAGGTAAACTAATTAAAATAGCAAACATGCCTGAAAAGGAATAAATCACTTTGGACAGCTTGGCTAACAGTAAAGTCTTATTCTATATATGTTGTAGATGTTAAGAAACAAATTGGTATTTTGAAGTATGGCAGCAGAGAATTAGAATTGGAAAATAGGAGAATAATATTAATATTATGCAATTACTGTGTGTCTGTGATGGGGAAAAGAATCTGCAGAGAGTTAGGGGAACTAAGCTACACAAATGTAAAAAGTTTACAGCCCTAATTTAATTCCTATGGAAAGCTGAAAGTCACATGTACTGGAGACAGATGTACACACAGAAAAACAGAAAAGTAACAGTTCTCTATAAACTGAACACAAAATAAGAAAGAAAGGAAGAAGAAATGCAAGGATCTATAGCTGACAAGAATATAATTTCCTCCAAACTTCAGGATGTAGTATTTTTGCAAAGAATTTCTGTACTTTTTCAAAGGGGAAATAGAGGGTCCCCCTTAACCCTGCATCCACAATGATGTTCATTTCCGTTCCTTCATGACCAAGACCAGCCAGATTGTCTCTGAAAGAGAATTCATTCAAAGTCAGTTCTGTGGAAGTTGCTATTCACAACCTGTAAGGAAGAGATTGAGCAAAACTGTTAGTTACTAGTGAATTCTTCCTTCCTTGTTACTGCTGTGTCAGAATATGTTGTCAAAAATTACATAAAACTGTTTTTGTTGGTTTGGACACAGGTTTCTCAGATGATCTTTAGAACCTATGTTAAACTGCAGCCATGAATCTAGCTCTGGACATTCTCTAGTAGCTTTAGATCCTTTTTATACTGTGGCTTCCAAAACCGCACCCAGTACTCAAGGTGAGGCCACATCAGTGCAGAGTAGAGCGGAATGATCACCGCCCTCGACCGGTTCACAATGCAATGCTTGATGCACCCCAGGACACGGTTTGCCCTCTTGGAGGCCTATCTAGCTGTATGTAAAAATGCATTAAAATTACTGCTGGGATTGGGATGATCAAATACCATTAAGATAGCTTCCATCTAGAAACTTTGATTCAATTATCCTAAATATCCAGAGTTAAAAGGACAGGCATTGATTTGACTTCTGGCCTTCTCTATGACAGATCATGAGGCTAAAGATTGGTCAGAAATTTTATATAAAACTGTATTTTCTGAAAAATAGTCTTTTGGGCCTCGCTGAGGTGGAATTAGTTTTCCCCATAGTAGCTCTCCTAGTGATGTGTTTTGTATTGGTAGCTGGAAAGGTGTTGATAACACATCAGTGTTTTGGCTACTGCTGAGCAGTGCTTTCACAGCTTCAAGGCTGTCTCTCCAACATTCCCCCCTCGCCAGTAGTCTTGTATAAAGAGAATTAAAATATTTTTTGTCAATCTTAATTTTCAAGTAAAATTCTTTTTTGCCTTTATTTTTTAAATTAATCAAAAAGATGTTTTAAAAACATTTTTTACTCTTATCTTTAAATGAGAAAAAAATCAGGTGAAAAGAAGATGAAGGAGCAAAAAGGCAAACAAACTGACATCAAAATAAGTGGGAAAGATATGCAAATATTTTCAAAATCAAATATGTTGAGGCTGTGAGAAGATTTTTAGTTTTATTTTGTTAATAGAATATTTGCTTTTTCCCCTTACTTGTAGTTAACTATGATTCCGTTAAGTGTTTTTTTTTTTTAAACTTGGGAGTTTTATACAAGAATCTTATGAAACTCAGGGGCAAATTTTTAATTACCCTGTGCCCCTAAGTGTTTGAGTCTCTCTACCTGCAGAATTATTTGGCTTGTTCCTAGTAAGGGCTGGAGATTGAGCTAATAGGAAGGCACTGCAGATGACCAGGGAGTTTGAGCATGGGCATGAGCTCAAGCTGAACTAAAGCCACAACAGGTATACAATGTCTTTCATCTAACATTAAGATAGCCCAAATTTTCCAGTGCTATGTGTTGGCACAAATCATTGGCATATAAAAGAATGTGATAAAATGTCTTAGATGAAATTTTGACCTAGACACAAGCAAATATGGTAATAAAATATCCTAAGGCAGATTAAAATGGAAAAGTCTGGTTTTAGAATCCAGGAAAGAGAAAGAAAAGGATGTAGTGTTAAACACAAGGGGTTTTTTGCATGTTGTTGCCTGGGGATGCACTGAAAATCCAAATCAAAATTATTGAAGAGTTAATGCGTCAGAATAAAGATACCTAAAAAAAGTAATGAGGCCAGCCTTCCACAACCACTGTTTGAAAAAGGTGCTATATGGTAGGATTTTTTTCCTTTAAGTAAAAGCTCTTATTGAGGAATAGTATAGGCTGATCCACATACGAAACTGAGAAAGAGGGAAGAAAAATACAAGACAAAGTCTTGACAGGGGCAATGTAAAACCAGGTAGAAGGCAAAACTCACCAGAATAGCAACAATTGTTGTCCCAAAAGGACTGAAATATAGCAAACAAACAAGATATCCTATTCTAAAGAAGATAGGAGGGAAAGCCTGAATAATTTGGAGTTCATAACATGTTGTGGCATCAACAGAAACATTCTGATTTTATCTGGGGTTTTTTAACCCTTTTAAGATCTCTCTTTTTTCCTCTCTTAAATAATACTCTTCTTTGGCTTTCTAACATAGCTTTATGTTTTCTGACTCTTTATGAATTAAATGAGTATTACTGAACATTTTATTTTCCAGTGACACTTTTTGTGTATTTAAGAAAATACATTTCTAATCTGTAATAGCCAGGACAGCCTCAAAATTATAAAGCATGAATGGATTAAGGCTACAGGCAAATCAATTTATAAAAATCACACCTTTAGATCTACATCCTGCATTTATACAAATCAAGAGATCTTTCTTTACATCCACTGAGGCACTGAGATACCTCACTCTGGGACACATCTCCAATCTTCTGTGGGTAAGCTTCAAAGGTTAGGTCAATGCTGATTTTCCTACTGGCAAATCAGATGTTACTCCATCCTTAATTCTAATTTATATTGCTTCAAAATGGAAAGGAGGAGTAAGGCAACAAAATCAATGAGAGATTAAAAGAGACTGGGGGATGTTTCTTCTTGCTTATCTTTATACCTATTTGCATGCACTTTCTGTAAGATTTCTTCTTCATGTCTACATCTTATATAAATTTATCTTTTGAGTCTTGATCCATTGGTCAGTTACCTTAATATAAAGTGTAAAAACATGAATACCATTTTATTGAGAAATTTCATAAAAATAAATCTGTTAAATAATATATTTTTAAATAGACACATACAAATCCCTCCCTGCTGAAGTTATAAAATATGCCAGTAAATGTCAACAGTAGTGTTGGCCAGGTGTGCTCTGCAGCTGAAAATCAAGACCTCCGGAAACACTTTTATTGAAAATGGTCCCAAAGGAAACATTTACCAGGGAAATGCCTTTTCTTAATAGGAAAAAGTCCTTCTTCAGAAGCATTGCTGCATTCCTCTGCTGATGAAATAGATTCTTCCTTTGGTAACACACTAAAATTCAAGGCTGACTGATAAAGTTAATGCAATAAATATAGATGTAGGGACGGATGAGGAGAGACAGGGAGGGTGGAGGGAGAAAAAATAAAATTCAGTTTAATGAATATATATATATAGGTATATACATATATATATAACAAATAGAAATAGAAAAGGGAATTACTTTTGCATTTTGTTAAGACTACCGGGGAAAAGTCTTAACTGCATTGAGCATCAAAATAAAAAAGAGAGGAAGGGATTTTTAATGGTGCTGAGCCTGATGGAGCTCCAGGTAACACAATACCACCTGCTGAAAACAGCATTACTGTAGGGTTTTTGTGCCTAAGGGATTAATCCAACCAGTATTTATAATTATAACATCTAAATGGAATAAAACCATGACTGAGAGTGCTCTCTTTACTGTGAAGTTGAAAGGACTGGACATAGATTAATCATGAAAGAAGACTTGCTCAAAACAAGGAGCAAGATGCTCCATTTGGATACCTCTCTGGACATTTTGGCCTGAGCTATTCTGACTTGGATAATGTAGATGAATGGTGCATGACAATAAATCAATGGCCCCTTTCTCACGCATAAGTAATAAAGTTATCTCCTACCACAGCAGTAATTACCACCATAATCAGTGTAATCCATTCATTTAAGATCCCAGCTCTGTATTTCAGACACAGACAGAGAAAATACAATTGGATTGGTTCTAAGCAGTTTCGAGACTGCAGTAGCTTCAAAAACCAAACACCAAAATTGTGAATCTCCATGTGCACTGGCAATTCTTTTTAGTGTATATTAGAAAAGGTTTAGATTAGATTGATGTAGCTTACATTAGATGCTGATTTTCTTTGTTTGATCCCACATATAATCAGAACGTGTTTATGACATTGCTTTTTTCAGTCTTTGTGGTTGCAAGAGATGAACAAAATCTATAAGATCTTATCCAGAAAATAATTGCAATTGTAAAACCAGACAAATTTATACACATGACTACATGTATGCATCCAAGCAAATGAATGTAATGGGAGAAATAAACTAGTATTCTTCAAATAGACAAATGTTTGCTAGGTTGTTAATGTAACAGTAAATAAAAGAGAGCCTAGAAGTGGGGTCATAACTGGATCTCTGATTTTATAAACTGTTCAACTATTAACTCATTCTGTTTCTGTTTGGTACCTCTCAAACTAGGTATCTCCCAAACAAACAATTCTAGAGCTTGCAGAGGGATACAAATTTAAGACAGTCAATGCTACATTGCCTTGAAGCTGTTCCACTTTTGTTCATTAGCATAGATTTTTTTTTTTTTTTTTAAAGAAGGGCTATCCTTAATTGGACAGATTTTTTTTTTCTTTGGTTACAAAAGTGTGAGAAATGTCACAAAGTATCTCTTTTTCCTGCAACATCAGCTTTACAAATATTTGTATCTCCTTTAAAAGTTTTTATGTAATAAAACTAAATAAAATTTATTTTAAAAATCTCACAGATAAAGTGCTTCTGGCTTTTCAGGGGGGTGGAAGAATGTTTTTATTGAGCTTGAAAAGAAACAATATAAGAAAAAGCACTGAACTGAAGTAATCATGGCCTTTTCAAAAAGTGGTAAACACTGAGCATACTGTACATTTTAAATTGCCCTCTTCCTTCTGTCTCCATCTACCTTATGGATTCTGCTATGTTGTTTTCTTTTAGCTACATCTTTCATTGATCATAATAGAGAAAAAAATCAATTTAAAACATAATTATATGGAAAAAGCTTAAAAATCCTGATTTACTTTGTGCATCTTGCCCAAGTTTATGCACTGAGATTTTAGGAGCTTTTTGACATGCATTGTTATGTGAGTTTGAAGGTAGTGTTCCTCAAGAAAAAAAAAAAAAAACAACACAAAAAAACCCCCCAAAACAACAAAACCTGAACAGCTATTTCTTGTCTTTTTAAAATGCTGGGTAGTCTTTACAAAAAAGAAAAGAAAACAAATTTAAATGAACAAGATTTATTTAAGTGGATCTTTATCTACTGGCAAAGGCAATAATTTTAGCACTTTTATGAAAAATGAAATGCAGCAACTTCTATAGACCAAGAGAGATATTTTTGTCAGGTACTGCACAAAAATATAAAGTTGATATCTGCATTAATGATTTTACTGTCTAAATAAACCACTAATTCACAGTAAAGTTTTAGCTGGAATATTCCTTCAGTTTAGCATGATAACTGAATTCTCTTTCATAATATAATGTCATGGTGATTGACAGTTTCTGTCTTACTGGCATCTGACTTTATGGGAACTTGTAGGTGATCTTACCCATACAGTGAGAACACCTCATTTAGAGAAAAAAAAATTAGTCAATGTTTGCTTCAAACATGAGTCTAGAAGCAGATAGTGACTAGAATCTCAGTCTGTGAGTGAGGGACTGTCAGCCGAGTGATCATTGCAATTCTTCCCCTGTGCTGATGGGCAAAGGACTTTTTGCTACAGCCATCAAGAATATAGTTGTGGCTCAACCACCCCTGTTAAAGTCTTGTCCATGGGGCATCTCTGACTTATCACAGAATCACAGAATAGTAGGGGTTGGAAGGGACCTCTGGAGATCATCTAGTCTTGCTTCCCTGCCAAACCAGGAACATCTAGAGGAGGCTGCAGAGGATTGCTCCCAGAGAAGGACACTCCACAACCTCTCTGGGCAGTGTGTTCCAGTGCCCTGCCACCCTCCAGTGCCCTGCCACCCTCAAAGAAGTTTTTCCTCATCTTCAGATGGAACTTCCTGTCTTCCAGTTTGTGCCCATTGTCCCTTGTCCTGTCACTAAGGGCCACTGCCCCATCCCCTGGACACCTGCCCTTTATGTATTTATAAGCATTTGTAAGATCCCTTCTCATTCTTCTCTTCTCCAGGCTAAACAGACCCAGGTGTCTTAGCCTTTCCTCATAAGAGAGATGCTCCAGTCCCTTAATCATCTTTGTAGCCCTCCACTGGGCAATCTCCAGTAGTTCCTGGTCTTTCTTTAGCTGGAGAGGCCAGAACTGGACATAATACTCCAGATGTGGCATCACCAGGGCACAGTAGAGAGAAAGGATAACTCCCCTCAACCTGCTGGCCACAGTCTTCTGAATGTTCCCCAAGTGACCATTGGCCTTCTTTGCCATGAGGGCGCATTGTTGGCTCATGGTTAACTTGCTGTCTGCCAGGACTCCCAGGTCCTTCTCTGCAGAGCTGTTTTCCAACAGGTCAACCCCTAACCTGTACTCATGGATGGATTTATTCCTCCCCAGGTGCAGGACCCTACACTTACCTTGGTGGAACTTTCCACCCAGCTCTCCAACCTGTCCAAGTCTTGTTGAATGGCAGCACTGCCTTCCGGTGGATCAGCCACTCCTCCTAGTTCAGTATTGTCAGCAACCTTGCTGAGGGTACACTCTGAGGGGGTCCCCTGGACTTCATCCAGGTCATTGATGAATATGTTGAAGAAGATTGGACCCAGTGCTGACCCCTGGGGAACACCACTAGCTGCAGGCTTCCAGCTAGACTGCACTGCTGATCACAACCCACTGAGCCCTGCTATTGAGCCATTATTTCTGAGACATAGTGTGTGTAATTTCATCAATTCTAAGGAAGAAGAAAATCTCAGACCTCCAAGAATGCATTAGGGGGTTACACCTGTTGGTATCACTGACACATCTACATACCCAGGAACACTCAAGTAATATCCTTACCTGGGGGAGCAAGTTGCCTGTCTTGGGGAGACACACGTCTGGAGAAATTCTGCAATAAAAGTCATGATATAGGTTTTGGAATACTGGGCAGGAAATCTCCTGAAACAAATCACAGCTGACAGATTTCCAATATCCATTGTTCTGATCAGGCCCAAAATAACGTCCTTGTGAAGTCCAACTCCATCATTTGTCAAACATGGTATTTCTACAGTGGCTACTGCAATGTGGTATGGATTACAAAATCACCATTACCAATGTGAGCCAGAAGTTTGGTACAGAACAGAAAATGCCATGCAGGAAAACTGCTTGTGGTTAAACACTGTCTGACAGAAATCCTACAGCTAGTTTTCAAAGAACAGTTGAAGTCAGACTGTCTTCATTTTAGCAGACTGATTTTAAGCTAAGACTCACATACCTAATAAACTACTAGAAAACATGGAACAGAAAAGAAAAATCAGTTAACTTCTGTCATACTGCTTGCTAAACTTCCTTTTCAAATACATATTTTTCTCCACTTTTCATAAACCAGCCCCTGATTTTAGGTAATTCAAGCATATTATTCTTCTTCCAGACATGCCGGCATGCTTTCTTGATTAGAAATCTGTATCAACATGTTTCTACAAATGTCCCAGAACATTGTCCACACAAATGTTAGAACATATATCAATAAAAAAGTGAGAAAAAGGGAAAAAAAAAAACAGAACACGTTATCAGTCTAAGAAGAAAAACTTGTGAGATACTAATGAAAATTTTCAGTTACCTACATTTAAAAAAAAAAGAAACCTTGCTGAGAAGAGGAAGAAAATACATTATTGATCTAGTCACATGATCAGAGAAAAAGTAATAGGCTTCACTTCTTTTAAAAGTATCACAAGTCAGAAAGAAAGATGTTCTTATTTATCCACCAATAGAAGAAGAACAACTCAACCTTGGCAGTCATGGGGTCCAAATTCCTAGTTTCATGGCCTACCATTGAGCAACAATTTCTGCTGTGAGACAAACTATGCATCCACAAAAAGAGTGTTTCCATCTGTCTTGTGGATCCAGCCATGAAGTTCCACTTCAGTGCTGCATGGGCATTCAGCTACTGGGATAATAATATTGCCCAGACACTTCTCTACATCTTCATGACGTGAGAAGTAATGGGTCTGACAAAAGCTCCCAGGCTATGAGATCTGCCAGTAAATCACTGGTTGAACTGTGACAAACAAAACTTCTGAAAATATCTGTCAAAAAAAAAAAAAAAGGGTAAAGGTGATTGTGCTATGGTGCAGATGGAGGATGAAATGACCTGTCAAGCCATCTTCTATTATCTTATAAATTAAAATGAAAGTGAACTACATTGTGAGTATGAAGGGTTTGCTTTATACTCGTCTTTGTTATAAGCATGGGCATTCTCTCTTGTATGAAACAATTATCCCAGTCTTCAGGAAGTTCTTTGATTAGGAAAAAAAAAAAAAGTACATTTGTATTTTTCTTTATTATAATGCATTGTTTTGGAAAGCACAAAGCATAAAGCCAAATGTGAAACATAAAGGGAATCCTTTCATAAAATTCATGAGAAAGTAAAAACCATTTATTTCCATAATCCAAGGATTTCTCCAAACCCAATGACAGAAAATGCATGTAACATTTTTTATTGTGATGCATCTGACTGCTGCACAATTTGCTGTGAAAAGGTACACCTGTTCTTTGGAGAAGGGAAGATGTTAATGAGGTTTCAAATACTGATGCATGAATTCTTTCATTCATGTTCTTTTGCCAGTCACCTACTTAACATTCAGTAGAAAACTATTGTTTTCCACATCTCAAGGAATAAAAGTAAACAGCAATTGCTTGTTAAAGAGACCTGAAGAAAATGTTTACACATCATTTCTTTGTAAGAAACAGCAGCAACTACCTAACACCAATGAAAAGACTGTCAGTTTTCTAAGGAGAGCCCTTTCCATCTATAACACATTTCACAATGGTGAGTCACATAATCACAATTCAGATTTGACCTACAGCTTATTAAAGATTGATTTCAGTCTGAGTAAGACTGTAAAGGTGCATATAAATAATGTCTTCCATGTTCCTGAAATTGATAAAAACCTTTCATTAGTTATTTGTTCTCTAAATTTGTAATGCTGGCACCACTGGGATAGCAGTGGAGTCTAGTGCCATCTGAAAATCCACATTCTGGCTGACAATATTTAAATAATGATCTACTATATTCATGTGGATGTTATCTGGGGACATTAAATCTCTTAGCCGGTCTTGCTCATAGTTTGCATGTCAATCATTTTCTGAAACACAAAATTAGGGGTGTGGGGTGGTGTGGACATGGTATATGCACTATGAAGTCTGTTTAGATCAGACAATTACTTTTTGAATAAAATTACATGTCTCTCATTTCATTGAGACCATGTAAGTGAGCATAATTACTCTTTTTCTATTGTCATTGTTGAATTATGTTCAAATTGCCCTCTGGAGAATGCAAGGAATTATGTCTCTTAAAAATTTAGGTTTTTATTAGGTAGATAAACTGAGTCACATACAAAGTAGGTGACCGAGAAAAATTCTAACAGCAATTGAGCTGCAAAGCCAGAAATTTCACCTGTTTTATTCTCCAGCCTCTCTTAATTTTACAGCCCTTAATTACACAGACCTTTGGAAGTAAGGTGGAAAAGAGTAAAGAAAC
>NW_010305964.1:44861-52841 GCF_000700745.2 Antrostomus carolinensis
GAAAGAGCATGTTGCCAGCTGCTTTTTATGGCACTTACCCACCATCAAGGAACCATGTAGGAAAATTTTCTTGACAAAAGGAATACAAAAAGTGTAGTATAGATCAGCTGCCCAGAAATATGGACTCTGGGTCAAAACCTGAACGAAATCAAGCCAAAAGTCATTCAGTCTTAATTCTATCTCAGTCCTTGGGACAAATGTTCCTCATTAATTAAGTCCATCTGGAATCCTGGAGCCAGTTGATAAGAAACACTGAACACAGGGATTTAGGCCAGATAAATTTGGGCATCAGAAGGAACGGTGACTGTCCTTGAGCCAGCATTCTGAGAATCTGGCCTGACCTGGACTTCATGGTTTTCTTTTTTTTGGCCAGCTAACAAAATTAAGCCTCAAGAAAAGGAGTGAATTGCAATCATCTTCAAAGTTTTACTGATGAGAAAAATCTTCAAGGTCATGGGAATAACATAGGAAACAGCGTTTTGGGGTGAGGTTTTTTTAGAAAATTAAAATAAAGCAAAAGTACATAAGATCTGGTAAGGCAGGTGTATGTGTTAACATTCATAGCAGGTTTTGTAGAGCTAAGAACAATGCAAACAATTTTAATTACAGCTGGTGCATTCTGGTGGAACATTTGTTTTGCATTGTGAAACCCACCACTGCATTCAAAGCCGTGAGGTTTACTAAAACATTATTTTTCTGTTCAATTGTCATTGCCAAGTTTGATGTGAATTTCTTCTGTAATTCCACCCGCCTTTAAGGCAGCATCTATGTGAAAATTTACCCATAATTTGTGTGAAATATTATTGTAATATTCATGTTGGAAATGGAGCATAAAATTATACTAATATGTACACATAGGCCACATTTGCTTATTTTCAGGGCCTTCTTTCAAAACTGTTATTTTATCTACCAGATTGCTTTGAACATGAATCTTTTTGAATCATTTAATAAAGATCTGGAGTCTTAATTTTTGTCTGACAAAATTCAAATCACTGTAACTCCATTGCCTTTCTTGTATCAAGGCAAATGTCTTAAGAATCAGGTTGAAGTCATTAACTCTAGACATGTAATTTAAAGTAACAACTGGATTCCTCAGTTTTAGCCATGACATCTACAAGCACCAGATTTTAAATGTGTTGCATACTGTCCATTTGAGGATCTTTTCAGTTTCACTTATGAGACTGAAACAATTTGTTAAATATTGAATAGTGGAATTCTAGGACAAGCCCTTTGTGTTTTTATTTGTGGTTGGTTTTTTTTTTATTATTTATTTACAGCTCAATTGTAACTGCATTCTAAAAGCAGGAAGTTAGAAACGTCAAATCTTCAGTAATCAGTGAAGAGAGACAGTTACTCCTGTAGGAACCCTTATGTCTCCATCTCCAAGCTGTGTGAAAAAAACATTTTCTAGCTTCCAAGCAAGCTTTTCTTTCTAATGTTTAACTACCTAAAGTTATGTGAGATGAAACTAATCACTAGTGTCCAGATCCACAAAAGTGTATAGAGACTTTTGGTTTGATTTTGTTCCCATGTAACTTTATGGGAGAAACCTCCTAGTGATTCCTAGCATGTCAGAATCACAGAGTAAAAATGGAAGAATTGAGTAACAGTGAAGAAATTACAAAGTTTTATGCCCAAACTATAAGGCTTAATGATGTATGCCTTCTTATAAAAAATACCTGATGGGAGAATTCAATTCGGTCTGAACAATATTTGTAAATATTAAATATGTTATTAATTTGTGCATGCTTGTTCTACCTGAAGCTTGTATTTGCTAATATTCCTAAATATTCGATAAAAATAGACACCCATTGATTTCCTGAAAGACTACAGTTTCCAAGGCCTTTTTCTGCCTTCTGAGAAAGTTGCTACATATCACAGTAGGGCTGCAATTACTCCATCACTGCAGAAATGTACTCTTGCTAAAGAAAGAGCCTAATTATCCTCCTATTTCCAACTTGTCCTTCTTGGTACAGCATTTGAAAGATTTGTGTCAGAACATTGCCTGTAATCATACATGATCAAATTGGGTCTATCTTTAGGTCTTGGCATAGCACCTGTATTGTGCTACTGAATAAATTTAACTGGATTTTTTATGGTTCAGAGATCTGCAACAGTGCATGTTGGGCTTAGAAACAAGAGAGAGAAAGAGCCCCACATTCAGACAAGCTGCTTAGGAAGTAAATATTTAGAGGAAGATGGAAATATTTGGATGAAAAAGAAATAATGTGAATTACAATAGGAAAATAAATTCCCTAAACCCATAGGTTTAAAATAAGCTGTAACTTTAAGAACATTACACAACCTCCTACTCTGTTTTTGTGTATGTGTATGTGTGTGCATATGTGTGGATATGGACAGGTTGAGTTGGTGGAAGTAAATGGGGAAAGTAAGCAGATGGGAATAATTTTTGCTAGTTAGAAAAGTGTCTTCGTCCTCCAAAGGAAGAAAAAAACAAACAAACCACAATATATATATAAAGACTGCATTGTGGTAGATTCAAAGCTCTAGTTTTTTTGGGGTTTTTTTGTTTTGTTTTGTTTTGGTTTTTTAGGGGAAGAAATTTTCTTCTGTATTTTGGTGCTTGAGATACTTAGCTTAATCAGGTCTACTGGACTTCCTACATTCATATGGCCCCAGATGAATGCCTTAGACTGGACAGACCAGTGCAATCTTCACAATTTTGACCAAAAATGTAACTCAACATAAACAAAATTTTTTAATTGGATCTTTGCTTGCAAGTCAAGACTTGTCTGTGAAATATTTCACTCCACGTGCTGATGCTTTTCAATAAAAAACCTTGCAAAATCTCACATCTATAAGGACAGATTTTCAAGTAAATCTATAGCAGAAAAACCTAATTTAGGAGGAGACAAAGCTTTTAAGGCAGAGTTGTGCATAAAGAGATTACACTGGGAATAATGTTGAAAGGTGGTATAGAAACAGTCTTCTTTTTTTCCAGAGGGCTAATAAAAAGAAAATTTTCAGAAAATTTGAGATTGTGCACTGAACATTACCAGGTCTGCTAATACCTTTTCTCATGGAAAATTCTTACTTAATATAACTTACTCCTGAAACCTGAACAAAGTAATGCAATAAGTAAAGGTATTCATTCTTTGTACTTTGAAAAATAAGAAAAAAATAATTAAATTATAAGACTCAATTCTTTTAATTCAATACATTTCTGCAACTCAAAGGCAAGAATAGGATCTTTGTAAGACTACACTGTAGTGTCCTACATTATTATCTGCTAAATATGACTGTTTGAAATGTAGTCAACTTGCTGTAACTGATACTGCTTCAAACTTACTCTACAATCTGAAAATCAAGCTGTTTTGTTCTGCATTTTGTATCATCTCCAGTAACAGAGAATACGAAATGAGAGTTGTACTGGCAGTTTTACTGTTGAATGATGCAGAAGACCATGCAGTTCAGCCTTCAGTCTGTTTCCCAAGAAATTATTCACAGGGGAAAAAAATATGCAAGGTAAAAAAAAGAAAATTACTTTTTTGTAATTCAAATACCAAATAATACTATTAATTTAGCTAGTTAAGAAATACTTGGTGGAGAGTTTACATAAAAGTTGCGTTTATAGAGCTTATTTTATCACAAAAAGCTCTCAAAATGCTTATCAGCAATCAAGAGATACTTAAATGATACGAGTGCAAAATTAAACATGGATGGTAAATAATAATGATAAATAAGATGCCTTTTTATAGTAAATTTTCACCAAAAACTTATACTTTATCAAAGGCAAAGGTAGAAAAATAAAGATAATATTAAATAAAGTGATATAAGTGCATCTTCTATACAGGTATACAAATAGATCCTAAATAATGGTGGAGAAAACCCATACTGATTTTTATTGTTTATTTAAAGTATCTAATTTTGGTAGCAAAGCTTCGACAGCAAAATTCCTCATAGTCAAGAGAAGGAAAAAAATGTCCCTTTCAAGGGCATGTCTAATCACTAAAAATACTAAGAAGCTTTCTTTTCTCTATTGCTTATCTAATGTGGCAAGACTCCGCACCATGTACTTTTTAATTGCAAAACTACCCTAAATGAACATGAAATCCTTCAGTATGCCTTCTGCAAAAAAATCCCTTTAGCTTATTTATGTGCTCAGCTTTTGAAGACCCTGAGACATCTTTGGCAGTGCTCCCTGGTGGTAGCACACTCCTGGTGGCATTGGATAGCTCCGCGTCAATGACAAACTGTCAAATTGCAGTCTGGGATTATAGCCTAATACTCCTTCAGGTGAAAATCCTGAAGATTTGGACATTATTGTCTGTACAAGAAGGTTATCTGTGCTCAGTATCACCAAACTATTTCAGCAATGTGTTACTCAGCACATTTTTTCCTATTTGAACAGGATTTAATGTTGACTTGGCCTGATTTTTGGGACACTAAACAGCAGAACTTTCTTCACTGTACAAAGCAAAATTGTCACTGTAAGACTGGAGAGTGGCTCAGATACTGACTCAAAGACACGAAGTGATGCTCTGAGAGAGAATTAATACCATTGTATTTTTTTCTCTCATACATACTTTCACATCAAATTTTAGGATTATCTCTAAATTTGCTTGTTACCAAGTAGCTTGTGACTAACTAGCAAAAAAACCAAAGCAAAACCCTCTGACTTCTTTTATGCTCAGACTGATCAACTATTGCACACTTTTAATCTCAAACCATAATTTGCAAGACTTGTAAGAAAAGGAAGGAGTTCTTTAGTGCAATTAAGAAACTGGTCTTCCTATATACTTTAGCATGAAGATAATTTCACCTGCTCCAGCTTTTTAACTGTTTTCATCCTTCTCCATCTCAGTATTATTAAAAAAATATGCCATGCATGTTTACATAAACAAACAAAAAATACCGAAATCAGAGGTCATTTATGAGTTTAATTACTTACCAAAACAGTCTTGGTGGAAATTTCCACTATGATAGATCTGAGAGCCCTGAACCTCATGCGCATGATGGCCACATTGCAAGAATTCAGTGGACCTTTCTGAGGGGCAATATGATTTAAAATTTTACTACTAATAAATTGATCTTATCTCAAGTGCTTTAAATTCTTCATTACTAAATATCATTTGCCTGCTGAATAGCAAGTGGTATCTTTATCAAGAGGTAGTTAATCTTTGTGGTGAATGATTATTTATATAATGCTCAAAACCTGTTATCCTCTACACAGATAAGAATGGTGGGGACAAGTCCTTGCCTCACAGAGTTCAAACTGAGAATCTGATTCTGCAAAAACACTCTCGCATGAATTTATTGAATCAAGCAGCCTCATTGAACTCCATGATAAAATTCTTCTATATATTTAAACATATACACCATTTTTTGTGTAGTAGGTATTAAAAATTATAAGGTGAATCTATTTTTTATTCTGTGACTCACTCTGTTTAAAATGCTCAAACAATGACTTGGAACACAACCAACAAAGTTTTGCCTAGTAAGTCTACTACTATCATCAATTTCTTTATTATTTAAAAGACAAAATGGGAAAAAGCTTCCTACATTCAAGAGAAGTAACACTTACAGATGTGTTAGCACTTCACCTTGAGGGTGTTTGCACTTTAAGGAATAAAAGACATTTATTTGACATTCAAATAACAAAGGTGGATCCAGCACACATTACTGAATGACTGAAATCCTTGATTCTTCCCTTTTCTGTTTCTATCCTACTCTATATTTCTGCCTGTCATTAAAGGCACACATTTCTAGTTTGATGACTGAAAACAAATCCCTTGAAAACAATGGGATCCTTGAAAATAAATTTAGGAGGGAATAGGCTTTGGCCTTGAGACTTTTATGATAGGAATATATTTAAATATATTTAAAGTCATCTCTGCAAAGAAAGTGGTTCAGGTGTTTTCATGTGCCTCTGGCTGAATTGCCAGGCAGCAGACGTTGCACCTCAATACTCTGGATCTTAATGCATGAGCTCTCCTGCCTTAGGTAAGGAAAGCCTCCTCTATTTGCTCATTGACCTTTATATCTGGGCCAACCAACATTAACACATAAAAAAAGCCCCCAAAACCAAAAAACAAACAAACAAAAAAACCCACCATAGCAGACAGATTACAAAGGTCAGTATCAGATCAAAGACTTGTGTGTGAGATGTGTTATATCAACTGGAAGAATTTTGCTTCAAGAAGCAGAGAATAAAAAAAGCACTCTTAAGAACAAGCAGTCCCATAGCCACTGCTGATGAAGGGGAGAAAGAAGGGGCAGAAAAGATTGTTAGGGCCTGTATTCCCATTTATTGCAGCACTTATCTGCATATCTCTCTTTCCTGGTGGGATAGGAGAGATGATGCTGCCCTGCTCCCCCATGTATATAACAGCTTTATGCTTCCCTAGTTTACTAGGTCCTTCCTCCAGCTCTTACTGGTTAGCTGGAAACTGTTAAAAAAGTAAAACTGTTAAAGAAGTAACCATGATTTCAGAGAGCACAGCATAAACAGGGTCATCTTGGAGGGATGGGTCTCTCCAAAACTACCTTTACTCAAATCCAAGCCCAAAGTAATAATCTAGCCATCTGTAGCTATTTCAACAAAGGTAATATTTTTTCTTTACCAGTATGACAGGAAATGCAATTATATGATAAAGACCTGAAGTCATTCAAGACACTTTGGAGGTATCTAGTCCTCTTTGAGAATCCTTTACGTAAACAATTTGAAGAAAAACATCACAGGCAGTAGCTAGATAATGAGTACATATATGTTGGAGTGTGTGAGTTTATATGTTTGTACACATACACACACACCTATATGAGCACATACACAGTTCTGCACCTTTTTATCAGACTTTCGTATGCAACAAATTTGAGACAGAATCTCATTAAAAATAATTGAAATTATAATACTTAATGGCCATTTTAAATTTTTGATTGCCAGTCTACTTTCAATAGAAGAAATTAATATAATTAAGTGTAATGAAAGCAGAAGAAGAGAACACTGGAGAAATTAGAATTTTTTTTACCATCACTGCAAGGGAAATAAAAATAATATTTCATTTTCATTTATGAACAAATAAAAGCATACCTTCCCCCACTCCTGGCAAGTATGAAACTTATTTTACTTTTCAGTCCAACTCTTTTGTTCATTTTTTTCTCTCTTTACTATTTTGGCTTTGAGTTTTTAGCTGGGAGCCATCATACCCAGTAGACCACTCACATATTTATAGCTTGGCAAATTGATTCATTTAGGAACCTTAAGTGTTGCCTGAGAGGCAGTATGACTGAGCACTGACAAAAGGGACCTGGACTAGGCTACTGTGCATAAAACAGTTTACTGATCAGGTGGGCTTGACAAGCCAAAAAGGCACAGTATCACTTGTGTCTGTGTGATGATGAGAGAGAATATTAATTCCATAGACTACCTTCATCTTTTTATACATTTATTTTATTTCTTTTATAAACTGCTTATTCTTGACTATTAAAACTCTGGTGTCTTTGGTTTGCTTCTGTTAGAGTCTGTTTGCATATAACATTAAATATTCTGTTGGTTGGTGAGATTCAATACAAAAAAAAAAAACAAAACTCCAAGATGAACCAAAATACTTGCTTCTTATTCTGATTGATGGCTGTAATTTATTGCAATTCATAGGGCAAAAGTAAGTATTGTCTTTTAAGAAATGTTCACTAATTAAAATAAATCAGGAACATTGGAATTGTTAAAAATTGGTGTTCAGATTTTCTGCTGGTTCCTTTGTTACCCAACCAGGATTGAACCTCTAGGAGGAAAGGCTGAAGCTATGGTGAGAGTCTTAGTCAAACAGCTGAAATTACAAGGGCTTTACATGAATATGAATAGCTTTTTTTTTTTTTTTTCCCCAATACTAATAGTTTCCATTTCCAGCTGTCTGCCTTCCAGAGATGAGCCAGCTATTTGTGAAGCCATTGCTTGGAATTACTACCCCAAATATAAAGATAAACTAGCACTTAGGTTATGTTAAAAGTCTGAACTCTTTT
>NW_010305964.1:52872-99188 GCF_000700745.2 Antrostomus carolinensis
AGAGATAAGACAGATAAATGAGATGAAATATTATAATTAAAGAAAGATGTAAGGACACAAGTATATATGTTGTAGAGCAGTTAGTATCACTGATTTCTAAAGGATGTGAAAGGCTGTAATCAAGTTGTTAAAGGTTGCTTCTTTCCTCTCTTCTTGGTGAAATATAATTACATACTTATTTTGCAAAATCTCAAGAAAAATAATTTAGATCTATCAGAAAACAGAGAAAGTGATGAAGTTTGATAACACTAATTTAAATGAAACAATGAAATATAACACAGACACGCACACTTCCATAAATATATTTATATAAAACATATTGCAATGATTCTTTAGATACCTTATCCATCTAGATGAATTAGAAGGGAGGTCTGACAGCCAACGAGTTTGCAGGTAAGTGTGTCTACTAGAGTGCAGAACTAGTTTTATAAAGAAATGTTTCCACCCTTTTACTAAGAACCATAGAAATTTGGTTAATATAAAGTTATTTTAAAATCTTGAGAAGTGATAAAATTCCTCTTCCCTAGTTTTGTCCATCTAAGGTCAATATTTACTTTAAACTAGGAGAGCCAAACCACTTAACCACTTAACCTCTTAACCACTTAACTAGACAAATAGGTTCAGTTAGAATCAATGATGATCAATAAGTACTTCCAAATGATGAATCATCTCCATATAAGACAGGTACCCATAGACCTGTCCGGAGCTTTGGTTCGTATGTTTATTAAGTCTCTGCTAAAGGATTAGCCAAAATGTATCCCATAAAAGCATTATTGACAGATGAACAGTCCACACAAGAACATGATAATGAATTCTGGTAGTTGGTACAAGATATTTTTTGATTCAGAAAGGTAATAAAAGTGATACGTTTATGAATTGTAAGGTGGACTTACAGTTCTGTGGCTTCTGTGATGGTGATTGAACGTGTCCATCAAGATTAGGCAAAATTTATCATTTTTTTGTATCGTTGTTTTGACTACTTTATGAAGAAGGAGTCAAAAAATATATAAGCTTTGTGTCAGCCTTGTGGTTGTAGCTTTATGGCAATGCCTTGCTACACAGTGCTCACAGGTTTTTAGGATAAATATTAGGGCTGCGTTTTCTAGGTGCTAAGTATGACCAAGTCTTTAGCATTAGACTAAACTTTTGCTTATTTTCTGTGAAACAAGATTAACATTGATATCACTGAACAGTCAGCACAACAGCAGCAAAGCTTCTGTTACTGCAATCCTGGTAATTCACGTGTACTGCTGATAGCAGTAGTCGCTGTGAGAGTACTGTTGAACATTAACTGAATCAGTGTATGGAAACTCCTGCATTCAGGGTGTATTTTCTATGTTCTGACATTTGACACAAAAAGAATGGTATATATATGTAATATATGCAAAGAATACTGGAAAGTATAATCTGACTAAACAAATGTTGAACTGAGGGGCACTGAAAGGCTCTTATGCGGAATGGTCACGTTCACCTACATGTATGCAAGAGATCAGATCAGGGCAGGAACAGGCTGCTTGAGACAAGGCAAACAGGGACTCACTCACAAAGTCTGTGCTTGCTTTACTACAGTCTCTAAAATGGAAACCAGATGTCCTCTTTTACTTAGGCAGGTTACACTAAAGTTTATAATCTATTATTTTTACAAAAAAATTGTTCTGGGTGACACCTCTAAATGATTTATCCTTTCCAGTGCCAGCTGATGGAATTAAAAAAAAAACCAAACCAAACCAAACCAAACCAAACCAAACCAAACCAAACCAAACCAAACCAAACCAAACCAAACAACTAACAATATGCTGCTTTGTAATTAGACACTTTTCCTGCCCCATTTATATATAGAAATATATATGTAAGTACAGAAGTTTAAAAATAATGTAAAGGATATAAATTTTGTTTCTTGAACTACCTCCTGATTTTAAAATGTAACTGTGATGTACTCTATACTTTTGAAATTCTGTTGTGAAAGTGTATTTACTGTTCCAGTGGCTTTATCTTTCAAACTTTTTCTGGTATATTATCACACTTGATAGAAAAAAAAAAAAAGTCACATGAAAAGTTTAACTTTGAAAAAGTGAAAATGGGATGAAATATATTTCCCTCTCCCCTCCAACCCAAAAATGTCAGGAAAATCAACACTTTTTTGTGATCATTTCCATTTTGATGGAATTGTGGTTTCAAAAAGCAAATGGTTCTGTCAACGAATTTCACACTGGCTCTATTGCTAAATCAATCATTTGAAATTATAAACTGCATTATGAAGCAGCCTTTCAATATGATCACACACTAATTCTCTTTGGGTTTCTGGGTTTGTTTTTATTCCCACAGAATCCCTGCCTCTTTGAAGGTGCAAAGTGGAAAGTGGCTACTTCAGATGCCTTCTCTTTGTTCATTGTTCAAGTACATTTTCTAACTGTCTGGCTTTGAAGGCATAACTATTAATTACTCACAAAACTTTTCATTTTTTTTCATCCATCTCACATCTGTGTTTCTCAGACATGAAAGTATCTTCATGACTTCCTCAAGAAATGAACAATGGACTGTTTTCCCATCACAAAGCTAAAGAACTAAGAAACAGATGAAAATAAAACTGTCTGATTATTTGGGATGTCTAATCTAAGGAACCAAGTTTTAAAGCTATTAGCACTTTGGAGACTTAAAGCAGAGCACTTATTTTGTCTCAGACCATGACTTAGAGTGCACCATTCTTCTGAAAATCAGATACTGAGTTACCAAACTAGGCACCAGAAAATGAGGCTGACAGTACTGTGAAATTTCAGTTTAAGTATTTTTATAAGCTGCACAATTGGTTTCAGGAGAGGGCTCAGCATCAAAAGGAACTCCCTACCCAAGCCTCTTCTCTCTCTGCTTCTCAGGGTAGGTGATCAATCCTCAAGACAATCAAGGAACAGCAGAGCAAAAGGACACCCTTGCACCACTGACATGTTAGCTGTTCACAGCATTTTATGAATGGCCTCAATCATTTTCTGCAGTAACCTTCCTTCATATTAAAGTACTCTAAAGTGAGTTTAAACTTTAGCTTATGACATCTTTTCTCCAGTTATGTTTGATAAATAAATCTATATCTAGTAATAGTCAAGCTGCTAATTCCAGTATCAATTTATGTCTCATCTTGGTTCCAAGTTTTCATGAATGCACGTGTGGCTTTGAAATGAAGGCTGGCAGACTGTTGTGTCAGTGATATCTTACAGCCTCTGAGTCCAGGACATACTGACATTCTGCCAGCTGTGACTGATGCCTTCCTAAGCATAGTTTTGATAAATAAAAATAAAAATAAAACCCACAACAGCTGCTGTGTTCATTGGAAGGTAACTTCAGAAGTGGATAGTCATTTAGCATGTGAGCAAAAAGTCTGTGTTTCTGGACAGTGTGAAGACAAATAGGGTCTCAGTAAAATCAGTAGGATATTGATTTTAGGACTTCTTTGCTCAGCAGGTAGTGAACTTCCAATTTTTTATTTTTTTGTCACGGGATGTTGTGAAGACAGTCTTTTTAGATTCAGGTAAAGATTATATTATTTCATGAACAACAGGTCTGTAAATAGAGGCTGAAAGGAACAGACTTGGATACAGTGTCTAACAGACCTAATCAGTTGGAAGAGGAAGTGTCAGAAGTAACCAACCTATACTTGTTTTAAACAGTCTATCACATCGCACAGTCTTGGACCAGATGGACTATTAGTCTTATCCAGAAACACATTTCTCATACTCTCAAAGATAAATTGTTGGATTTATCTTCTGGATTATCTGAGCTACTGTGCCTGTATGGTCTTTTAATGCAGACAAAGAGGGAAAGTCCGTGGTTTAGTCTAACCATCTTTCATTGCAGTTAGCTAAATTATATTACCTCAACTCTTCTGAGCATTTAAGATGGCAGACAGAAAATTGCCACCACTCAGAGAACAACAATATCTTATTGTGTCGAGGCAAATTGGTTGCAGGTGAATTCTAACAGAAAATACACCATTTGCAGTCTCCAGGTGCATTCACACTGATGAGTAATAACTCCTTCATGTTCTGGGGTACGTGTTGCTATGTATTTTGTGCAGCTCAGCAATGAAAAATTCTTACTCTAGCACAGCATTGAAGGATTCTTAGATTTTCTTTTCCAAGATTATGTAATGAATACTAGCTCTTTTACAGTACTCCTTTTCAGTGCACTGAAATTTGTCCAACCACTCTTAAAATAGAATAAGTCTTTTAGGAAGACATTTAAGGACTCTAAAGAAAGGAGGTCTTATCCAAGTCTTAGTCGTCTATCATAGTTAGTCATTATAAATGTAGTTAAAATGCTGTAGATTCTTTATGTTTCTGTAGAAAATATTCTCTGTAATGACTCAAAATTTTCTGTATTTTTTATGTTACAAGAAAAATACTAAAAATTTATCTGAATTCACCTCATTTTGTTTTGATTGGATTCACCCTCTTCTCTCATTTATTTATATACTGTTGCAATTCAACCTTGTTTTCTGTAGTTGCTAGTCGTTACATTAGTTAAAGAAGTAAACAAAGTACTTTTTTATTCTTTCTTGTAGATGACATAAATAAAAATGTATAGTTTTATATGCAGATGATCTCAGTTCTCTTAAAAAAGATTTATATAGAGGGGTCAAATGTGTCTGTGAAAAAAAATAGATTTTTCCCGGTGGATTTTATAGCCTGTGAAAGATAATAATAGAAAACTTTATAAAAAGGAAATGAAATTATTTCTCCCCCTAAGTAACTATTTCCATGGACAATGTTTGAAAGAAGTTCTTTCTCTTGTTTTTTAATCCCTCCTCCACCTCCCCAAACCTAGGTATTAAAGCAATACTTTAATAAAACATTTGTTGTTCTGTCACTTTATATAAAAATTGAGAAACAAACTATGTTAATTCCTTGCCTCACTTTTTGACATAACTCTGTATAAAGATAGATATAAATCTGACTTCCAACCTCAGCTGTTCCATGATTCTGTGATATTTGTTGATACAAAAAAGGAGAACTGTGTTTCCTAGAGGGTCATGGATCTGCTTTCCCCTGAGCTAAAAGAAATGCCTAACAGATAGACATATTTTTGCAACATTTTCTCCACTTTTTCACAGATTACCTAATTTATTGGTTCATTGCTTACTGATTTTGCTCTTTCCATGGTTAATAAAAATTAATCTCTTCCTGGAGAACACTCATCCCTGGAATGACCTCTTGGTTGTTCAAAGCCATTTCTCCATCTTTTCTACTTGAGATGCTGAATTCTGATCCTCAGGTTCCTAAATACAGTTCTAGTAAAAGACCAACATCTTTTATCAGCAAGCCAGGTATGCCATTCACATCATCACGCTTATCTGGTAGTTCTGGAAATATAATTCTAGAGTATATGTCACGAAGAATTAATTCTTTCTTCCAAAACTTAGGATTTTGCCCTCTTTTCATTTGACAAGAGCTACTTTTATTCTATTTTGTTATCCAGCATCTGTTACCAGACATTTGTTTACAGTAAACAGGTTATTCTGAACAGAGATCATTATATGAGAAAGATTATATAATTTTGTTTCTCCCTCCACTGAAAACTCAATGAATTGTAATGAAAATAACCAAATGGGTTTCAGTGATGTAGGGGTTCTCATCCATGCAAACAAAATAAGCTTCAGACTGACTCATAAAAGGGCTCATCAGCAGATTGTAGCGAAGACTGCTTTGGAGACTGCATGGAGGAAAATGCCTGCTGAGTGTGAGCAAGGAGGAGTGCATGGCATACTTCTAACCCCAGACTTCATCCTCCGTGAGTTAAATTCACTGCTGATTGCGAAGCAAAGGGATTTAAAGGGATGTTGGAGGATACTTGTCATGCAGTATAGTTTCCTTGACTCTCCAAGAGCAAACTTTATGGATGTTTACTACAATTTCTCCCATGCAACAGTAATAGGGTAGGGAAAAAGATGACTGTAGAAGCTCTCTATTGATTGAAAAACAACTTGCAGAATTTCATTCCTAGGGATCAAGAAGCATGAGAGGTAAAAAGTATATCCTGTATCCAGATTCAAGTGCTGCCCAGGGTGTATTTAAAGTATTCTCTAATTTCACTCCCCTACTAACAGCCCTAATTGGCCCTGAGAAGTGAAGGAACAGCCATCAACTTTGTCACAGCTCTGACCGTACTTCTGTATTACTTAGTTTCTCTTTCTCCTGTATCTCCAACCTATCCATTCCTGGAGTATAAGAGGAACTTCACCAGAGATCTGTAATGTTAGCTCTTGTAAAGCAGTGTGCACAGCCTGCACAGAAACTCTTCTCTGATATATCTTCATATTCCTTTATTTGAGTGGGATCCTGGGACCCTGATGAAAGGAACCTGGCAAGTGCAATATGATGAAGCCTCCTCCTTCATACACCTTTCATTTCAGTTTCAAAAGAACAGAAGTGAGGAATTGTAGGCAAACCACAAATCCCTCTTTACTTCAGCCTTGATAAATTCACATGACTGCATTTGATCTCCAGCCTTCTGTGGAAGCAGCTGGGCTTTGAAACTATACTTAACTTCCAACTTTGTTTTCCTCATGAATAAGCAACTGTCACAAAATCCACCACTGGAAGCAAATTACCTGAGCTTCTTAGGACCTTGAGTAAGTGAATGCTTCTGAAAAATTTTCAGGTATGTATGTCCTCATGAAGGCATCACTGAGTGTCTGTAGCTGTGAAACACTTGAACATTCTTACTAGAAACATCAATTATGTATTACAGATTGTGAAATAAAATCAGGCTAAAGCAAATAAGCCAACAGAATTTAAAGGAGTTAACTACACAGCTCTCACTGGACGTAAGCTCGTGATGCTTTCACAATCTCATTTCCCATCTCTGGTTGAGTACAGATGATGTGTCCATGTACAGGTGTTGTCTGTGCAATAAAATATAAATTTTTCAGAGATTTAGACTTCCTGTTTCCTCTTTTAATTCAATACCAGACCACATCTCAAGAAAGCTAAGGCTTGACTTAAGTCAGCTGACTTCAGCTGTGCCATGTTGATTTGTGGCCATCAAAGATGCAGTCCTCAGTTTCTAGCATAAGAAGAGTCAAGATAGTGTAGTAATTTGGGGGAAATGGGTTCTCTGTGTGGGTGTAAGGCCCTTAGCTGAACTGTAGAGTACCAAGCTTATACTCTGTGTTCTGCCTGGGACTGGAGATTGTGAATTTTCTGATACAAAAGGCACACGGAGACTGAATAACTTGAAAGCTACCATGGTTTGGGTAAACAAAGAGGAGCTACAGAAAGAGCTACTACAAAATATATCTTCTTCTAATTGACTGAAATTCTTTTAAAAAACTTATGGAGTTCAAGTACCTAAGTTTACACTGTTTAATTTGCATTTCAATATAAATTTGAATGGCAACATTAGAAAGGAATATTTAACACCACAATTGCCAGTCTTTTTCATGCAATAAATTTCAAACTCTAATAAAGACATCAGGAAATCAAGAGAGCAGATGGTTCAAGATTAAGGAACTAATCCATGCAGACAGACTCATATCTCCCTTCTTCTTTTCCATTCCTTCTACCTTCTCACTGCATCCCTTCTGACTTCAAGGTCTGATTTTTTGGCAGTAAAGTCTTCAATGCTCACCTTTTATACCTCTGGTTTATGAACTGCTAAGCACATTTGTCAGGACAGTATAATCCGAGAGGAAGTAGATTTACGACTGCTATAAATTACCCTAGCTATATAAAAGCAGTTAAAACTACTGGAGAAATTTTAAGTTTCTAACAATCTAGCTCTTCCATTTCTAGGTTCAGCTTTCCCTCATCTAAAATATAATAATGAAACAGGTTGTTCATAGCAATATCAAAAAAATTCTCTATGTGCAACCTATAGAAAAGAATTGATCTAAATTATTGTGGATTAAAGTTTTCTGCACTGGGTCTACCTGACACAGAAGAGAAGGAATTTGAACAGCTGAATATATTCAACCTTCACCAGCCCAGGGCTTAGAAAGCAAGAGAATCTTACCTGAGCTGGCTCAAATTGCCTGCAATGCAGCACAGTTTGCTGCTACTGCACTATTTAAGTGCTTGCAACTTCCTTCTCCCCTACTCTTTTTTCTCTTTGTTCCCCCTTCCTCCTTTCCCTCCCTGCTCTTCATTTTATTTCTAAAGTATTAATAGGAATTTTTGCCCATGAGAAACTCAATAAGAAAATGAAGTCCATTTTCCAAGCAGGTTACGATCTAATCTGAGATTCTACTTTACTGTCTGAGTGACAGTTTTATCTGTCTGCTATCCAGTCAGCATTTTGCAACACAGCACTTGACTTACACAGCTATGTAAGTCAATTAAATGAAGTAAGTAAACTTTCTTCCTCCCTCTTTCCGTCCCACCAAACAACTCTTTAAGGCAGGATTTTTATTTTGTTGTGTTTCAGTTATCTTCATCTGACACATGCAGAGAACTGTGGCATGATGCCTTTGTAGGAGGTCAAACAGCAGCAAAGAAGGAAATAAAAGGGAAAAGGAAATGAAAGAAAAAAAAATATGCTGAGGAATAGATTACATTAATGCGTGTACTTTAATTGTTCTTGGCATATGAAACTTTACACTGAGAAAATGCTCAACATAATGCATCTTTTCATGTAGGAAGCAGCACGTGAAGGATGAAGCCAGGGATAGATCTTGTTAATAAATAGCTTTCAAACGTGGCTACCCAAGAAGCTGCTGCATTGACAAAGTGTATTAATCAGCACAATTGTTAAATGAAACAGTTCACCTTTATTCTCCAAAACATCCCCTCACAAAAGCCTTGATGGCTATAAAGATTATGAGAGTGATTTAGAAAATATAGAAAATAACCAAATTAGATGTAGGCTATCTAATGAAGGGATTTGGAATAAATGTAAGAGGACAGCTAAAAATGAAGGGGATAATTGTCTTTGTGAGGTGAAATTTTAAGAGAACGTGTAGCAAGGTCAACACATGACAAAGATGGAGAGTACCAGGGCAATGTGATCACTTCTCTGGCATTTGTGAAATTTGGGTTCTTCTGGATTTGCCACTGAATGTAGTGTTGCAAAAATTGCTTACTTTCCATAAATACTTTTGTTTATCTGTCTAGACTATAAATGGCCATTGTCCCTTTATGGGTTCATGTAACTCCTTACTCAATGTGGCCAGCATGATTCTAGTACCAATATCTTACTCACAACATAAGTTTGGTACTCTCAATAACACTAGTAAGACAAATAATTATTTCAAGTGATTTCTATGCTTAATTTGTTTCTTATAACTTATATATTATTCTCTTATTAAATAACATAAAAAAATTCGCGTAGAGTTTGGGATTTTGTTATTGTTGTGCTGATAGACTGCCTCTGTGACTGGAGATGAATATTATATGCATCTCGTTAAAGTATAAATAGTAATGTGAAAAATGTGAAACACATTTTGAAAGTATATACTTATTTTTTCCTTCTTCATTTTGCATTTTCAAATTTTGCAATAAAGACCTCATCAGAGAAGGCTGTCAGTTTTTCCCTACTTTAATTTCAATTTTTTGTTATTTTGAGCTCAGACACTTTTCCTACATTTCCTTCAGCCCTCTCTTTTCACAAAGATCACAGTCAGTCCCAAAGTCATTGTGCTGGGAGCCTGTATATCACCAAAATAATAATCCCACCATTTGCCCTAATTAAATATATGTCTTCTGTGGATTTGTTTCCACTCCATTCACAGGTGCCATCTGTACTGTGCTCCTCATGTTGGCTTTGACATAGCTGTCACTGTGTAAACATGACAAAAAAAGTATTTAGTACAAACTGTTTAAAAACTCTCAGGACTCTGAGTAAATCTCTGAGAAGACAGTCTTTAAATCCCTACCAACGTGGCTTCAGCTCACTTATGCTTGCTAGCTAGAAGTCAGTTGGGTATGTCCTACTTGTGCACCAAATCTGCATCCTGATTTCTGTGTAGTTAGGTAAGTCTAGAAGATGTAGAAAAAATTGCAGTCATATAACAGAGGAGTAAGACCTGGGCTTTGGAATTCAACAACATACACATGCACACTAATGGGATAGCTAATGAATTTTTGGTTTTGTTTTAGCACCAACCAGAGCCTCTTGAGGCAGCTCAGAGGGGAGCAGCAGGGTGTGTGGTGGCCACTACACCCATATCAGCCACCTGTGCAGTCACTCAGCACTGCCCAGTAGCTCTGCAATGGATGGGCAACACAAAAAATGAGTGGAGGACAGCAATACTAATGGCTTGGTGTTTTCTGCTCTGCACAAGTGTTAGGGATGAGCCTTGGATGTTTGGGGAGTAGAAATAAATGTCACTGCCTTGTAACAGATGGACCATTTAAAAACTGCTGGAGGCAGCAGCATCAGGTGGAAGCATATAATTTACCTGAATTTGTTCAAAATTCTAGTGATCTCAAATAGACTACTTGAAAATATTGTTTTTTTCTTCAAAAAGAGAATTATTCCTTTGGATGTTTCTCTCATGCAGTAAATGGGAAGGAGGTGGGATCCAGCAACCTCAGACTGTTGTTACCATTAAACTATTAACAGCTAATATGGTCCTTATTTAGTGACTCCTTCAAGTTGAATGCAGGGGACAGGACTGATCCCATCCCTGATCTTGATATATGAAATCTGTTCTACTACAACCAACAAATAACTAGGAATCAATCTGCAGCAATAATACTTTATCAGTTACACAGAATATTTCATTAAAAAGCTCTTGAAGGAGTCATGGTAAAACAACTGTCAAATCTGTAATCCAAAACACACTGAAATGTCTTCACATGCTTATTGAACCTGATGCATTCACAGAAGGCTTTATGTCTTTTGAAGTCAGCCTACAGGTGAACTGTGCCTTTGTGCTATTGAAACATCCCATATTAAGCCTACTTCAAATACTGAAACACTCCTTTTTCTGATTAGTAAAAGTCTTAAAAATAAATGGGGCAGTTGGAGAAGGTTTCAAGAATAGCAGAAGGCTGAGGAAAAACTTCCTTCTCCTGCCTTTGGTTGCAAAGCACTAAAAGTCATTTGACATTGTACCTCAGAGTCACACCCTGCTATGCACATAAAAGGAGGAGGAGGAGGAGATAAAGATGAAGAAATGTAAGACTTGAAAGTGCTTTATCTCTTAAGAACTCACTAAGAAGCTGTGGATGACAGTTAAAAAAAAAAAAATCTAAAAATTTCCCTTCCTACACTTACTGAATTCAGTCCTTTTAGTTGCTTTCTTTACACTCTCTGCAGAGCTTCAGATGACTTGTATAGATTTGTGAGGGAGGTTAGGACACTCCATATGCAGCCACACTCAGAAACTCTCTAACTTTAACTTGGACAAGGATCCCATATTTTAGGCAGCCTTGGCTGCCTGGGTTGTTCTGCTGCACTATCCTTGAAATGGGGAAAGGATAATTTGCTGTAGACAGGTAAGATTACTGCTCCATAGAAGACATAAGAGCTCCATCAGTTTATGCCTGCAGAAAATTTGAATCTATATCCCTGTAGTAGTAACTTTACAAATAATTTAGCTGTAGCTTTTTGTTTTCAATTTCATGCCTTGTATGTCATAATTCTTCTGTGTCTGAAAATTTCTTAAGACTGTAAGGCATAGAAGAGAGCTGGAGCACTCAGCATAAATTGTGCTTTCTCCTTCACCATGAAGCTATTAAACATACATAGACAGAGTAGTTGTAAAGGACAGGTATGTGATCTTAGAACATAGGAGTTCTTCAGACACATCTATTGCATCTTCTGCACCCAGGAAACAGATAGATAAGAACATTCCCTTCTGCCCTTCCATACAGCATCCTTCAAATGTTCATGCTTCAAATGTTTCAAGTATTTCTCAAGTCTAATTGAAACATTTCAATTAAATCTAAACAAAAAGTGAAACAAATAATGGAAGATTCTTATATTAAGGTACAAGATATGGAGACAAATTGGACCTTCACTAGATTTCCAGCTTAAGATTTTCCATTCTACCCTTTACCACTTATGGCAGAAAATTCCCTTAGATAACAGACAATAAGAATCATTAGGCTTATGGTTGAGCAGAAATGGGGACAATAATATTTATATGTTTATAGAGAAACCTGTTCAAACCTCCACTGTAATTCAAGGCCCCTTTGTGTGTGTCATCTGGTAAAAATGGATGCAAACAATGTCAAGAATCGTTAATTCTCTTGAGTTGTACCTTGTAGATGTAGATTACTTGTGAGAGAGCAGTATGGACAATGCAGAGATGTAGAGCTGTGAAATAACTTTTTTAAGATCATTCACCTGGTCAGTGGTCACAGCACCAAACCTGTCAGTGTTCAAGAAACATTGGACAATGCTCTTAGTTGTATGGTTTAGTTTTAGGTAGCCCTGTGAGGAGCAGGGAGTTGGACTTGATGATCCTTATGAGTCCCTTCCAGTTTGACATGTTGTGTGATTTTGTGATACCTACTTCCAAGTTTGAAGTTATGTAAATAGGGTCCATGGTTTGTGTCTTCTTTGAAGTGTATGCATTATCTTAGTCTTACCTGTGGTTTCCTGTTTTACCTTTGAACAGTTTGTAAATACGTACAAATATGATAAAGGTGTTGTGATGGTCCTGTGGAAGAAGACAGAGATGTACCTGCATGGGTAACACATGGTAGTGAGGTCAAGATGGGCCTGGGATAGAGGTCAACCCTACTGTTCCAAAAACAGTCTTCAGATACATTATTTGGGAAGCGGTATAGCACACCTTTCATCAGAGACTCTTTTCTTCTAGAAAGTTATTGCCTTGACAAGTGATCCATTCTTAGACCGATGGTAGGTGAGTGATGATACGGGATCCCGGGCTTATGCCAAGTCATGCAAGTTATTATAGAGAGATAATATTTTCCACAACCCTTCACATCCCTCATGTAATTCAGTTCAAGTAGCACGTCCTCCACTTTTCATATCTCTATCATCTAGTAGCCATGCTAGAAATCAGAAATTTCAAGATTTCTAACCTTGCTTTGAAGCCTGAAAGAAGTTTGTAGTCTGCATTGCACCCTATTAGAGACTGTTTCTGAGCAATCATTTCCCTTTATAGAGTGCAAGTCTCCTAACTGCTCACACCAGTCCACCAGTTAAGCCCTGATATCAATCTGAGTAGACTCACCACTGATATTAACTATTACAGTACTTTGGCAAATACCTGACAATTGGGCCTTACTGTGCCAGGAGGCTAATATCATGTCTGGCTTGAAAATGGTGGAAAAGAAGTGCTGCACAGCATCTAATAAATTATTATTTTTCAGAATAAAAGGACAGTGGGAAGATAAGTCTGCCACTAAGAAAACTAGCAGTGTAGTGGCAAGTGCAGAGTCTTATAAGTGGTCTTCAGGCAAGAGCATAATCAAAATCCTCATTGAGTCTCATGTGTTCAGCTTAGTATAGCTCAGCAATAATGTAATAAAAAGGTGCTAAATCAGTGTTCTGGAAAGGAATCATCTTCTGGACCTGACCCCTGCCTCCTGGTCTCAGTTAGGGTTAGTCTGCCTTGGATGATACTGACTCAATTAGTTTCTCATTAGAGGAGTTTGAAAGGGTCTGGAAATCAGTTTCAGTTCAGGTAAACATCTCTTCTAAAAAAAAGTAAAAGACAGGTAGGATGCTGCTTGCTTCTGTGAGTTAAGTCTAAAATCTTAAAAGTGCAAAATCCCTCTCTTATAGGATTTCTGTTCCTTCTGATTTAGACTTCTGTAAAGAGAAATACTGAGCAGAGAAGACAGATGCACTACAGTGTTAATGTGGCACAACCCCCAGCAGATGTACTGCACCAGCATATTTTTTTTTTTTTGGTTGTAACTGGCTCTGTCTGTGTGCAGAAGTACTGCACCAGCATGTTTTTTTTTGGTTGTAACTGGCTCTGTCTGTGTGCCTCAAAACGTAGTCAGGACAAATTGACACCTGATTTCTTGTTATTGTCCCCACTGGCACTTGGAAGTCCAAAGAAAGGTAGAAGAGAAACTCCTCCTTGTCTTAGCAGTGCTGTCAACAAGATGTTAATGTGATGCTGAAAGCCTCGCCTTTTCCTAGGCCAGCAGCATGCTGTTGTGGATGTGTCAGTCTGCTGAGATCTGCCTGGGGATCTCCAGCCCATGCTCCTTTGTTCTGTGTTTTCCTTTCCCTCTGGCATTTTTATAAAAAATCACTTATTTTTTGTTTGCCGTCTGTCAGTTGTTGAAATGGGGCCAGACTGAAGCCTCCAGCATATTTATGCTTCATGGTCCAGTGTTCAGACGTGACTTCTGGTGCTTGTGCTCTGGATCTCCTAAGACTTCTAACAGTCACTGCACTCACACTAGTGAAATAATCAGGGTCAGGGAGCAGCCTTCAAAACCACCCCATGATGGATCTTATTGTTTAATTATTTGTATGCTACCTTGCATGATTTTGGTCTATGTCAGTAAGCACTCTCCCAAGCAGTGCCTAAACATGGTTCGCAGGATAACATGGGCTGGAGATGTTTATTAGTATTCAGTGAATATGTAGAAACTCTGTTTTAAAAGGAGGGAAGGCAGTTTAGCTGTTGTGACATACCACTGGGTTTCAAGGACAGAGGTTCAGGCTCTTTTATTTAATAGCATAAGCATAACTTTAGACAAGGACTGCGGAGGTCTGGGAATACTGTACTGTCATGTTTACAGCCTTCTGGGTTGATTATTTCTTTCATAACCTGCTTTGAGCAGTAACGTGGCTACATGCTGAGTAGGTAAGATACAATGAAGAGTTCACCAGGGTCATCACATCTCAAGAGTGAGGGGGGTCCCTGGAAAAAATTTCCCCTTGTGCAACAGGCTACCCTCATCTGGCAGGTAAGATCTTAGTTTCTCTTTCTCTCTCTCCTCATCTCTAACTTTCCCTTCCCTTAGCAGTCTGCTTCAGCAATGCATCATCACCCCTGTGTCAGCCTTTTGCAGTGGCAGCCTGAACCCACACTTTGTGCAACATATTTCAATAACGCACTTGTTATCTGAATAGCTGTTTTAATGATCAGCACTTTCACATGAATAGAGGTGGTCCAAAGGGGAAGAAAAACTGATTTATTCAGACCAACAGAAAAAAAGAAAGAAAAAAACAAACAATTGAAAACAATCACTGTTATATTATTAAAATTTATTTGTTTGGGTTTTTTTTTTTTTTCCCCCAAACATAGCTGGGAGGGCATGCAGATTAGTGGGATATTGGCCTGGGAGTCAGGTCTTCAATTTTAACCTCTGCTTACAATCTATATTGTGAGACTGAGCTGGTCCTTCATCACTTTATCTACCTCATTACATTTTTGGGAAGAATCTATTACACACTTGCTGTATGTTCACTGTTCAACACAACAAGTTGCTGATTTAAACAAAGCACAAATTTAATGCAAAAAATGAACAGTTCAGATTAGATGAAATAGCCCACAGCTAAAATGTCCCACACAAATTCAAGCATTAGATGATGTAAAAAGATCTAATTGGAAAGGCAGAAAAGAATAATATAAAGAAATGAGCGTCTCATTAATTAGGGAGGAAGTTGACTTAACAGAGATCAGTAGAAAAACTTATTCCCTGTGAGTTTAGAGAAAAGATACACACTTCACATGGTGTTATTCTGCATTGCTCTTAGTATACAGTTGTCAAGTACTTAAATAATGTGAGGAATAATTGTACAGCCTTGAAAGTGCAAGATGTCACCCATTTCATGTCATGACACAATGCAGTGTAGTCATTTGGTATAGTGATGAAAGGTTACTGTTTTATTTATAAAACTAGTAATGAGCTCAAAAATAATAGCATCATAATTGATGTAAAATTGCTCTATTAGAATGATTTATGCTCATTATACTAGCTGAAATTGTTTTTAAATGAGGCAATGGGGGGTTCATATTCATTGTCTTTTGTCTAATTTTAAAAGACATTTAAAATACCTTAAAACAGAAAATTAATTTAGTAGATTCAGAATACAAAAAGTAGTCTTGAAATGGAAGTAAAGTTTTTTAGTAGTTTAAATATATAATTCAAAAGAGAAATGGGAGAAAAAAAAGATAAATTATATTATTTGTCTGCAATTTATAGGTTTAGATGATGAATAAAAATGGAAAAATATTCCTCCCTGACACAAAAATAAAATTTCATTTTGATGGAGGAAAAAACACTAACTTCTCAAGTAAGGTAACATTCTTGTCAAAAGAAGAGCATGTTTCCTCTCAAAATAACACAGTAGCTGCAGCACTCGTCTGAGATGTGTCTGGACGTGGGAATTCAGTGAGATGCTCTGATACACCGTGGCAGTTGACTATCCCAAGGAAGCCTTTCTCCAAAAAATCTCTTTTCTATGTTTCATAGCATGGGATTTTACAACCACTGAACTGTTCATGAAATTAAATTATTTTTCTTATGTTTTCTGAAGCAATACCCTAAGAGAATTTGTAAAAGTAAATCCAGCCTTCATTATATCCTGTTCTTTACTAGACAATCTGAGCATAATTCTGCTCTTGATTTCACCAGTGGAAATGAAATTACTCTGAATAGGAGTTGGTTTCATGGAAGTTAACATTCAGACTGCAGTCTTTTCTACTACTGGAAAAGATGTTAGTCTCCAATCACCCCAAATTTCCTTTGAATGGGAGTCATGCTACAGTTGTCTGTCAGCTAGAGATTGAACTGCCTAGAGAAAATAAAAGAACACTCTGAACACCAATAAAATCTGCTGTGCTCTGTGGGATGTTTTTCTTTAGGAGGTCCAAGCTCAGGTCAGTAGAAATCCATACAACAGCGAATAACAAGAATTTTAAGACAGTCGTGCACACGTACATTTGTGAGAGACAGAGTCATGCGAATGAATTATTGAGTTGAAGACTCAATCCAAATTTGGAATTTGTGCATATGAGAATCCACCTCTAACATACAACACAGTCAATGACTAGGCATGGCAACAACTGTCTTTATATAAGTTAGATGCAATTATAGTGAAAACAGAGAGGTCTAGGAGCCTGATACTGGTCTCCTATGGAACTAAAAGACAACATTTTTATTAACAATATAATTGTAGAATAAATCCAAGAGGTGAAATAGCTCATCAAATTACATTGTACATGTAAGCATCATATGTTTAGGAGCTGCTACTCTAGAAAAGAGGATATATAAGAAAAATAACTTTTAGTGAAGTATGCAAACTGTGGTGAAAGAAAAGGAAAATTTTAACAATTCCTCCCTTTCTTGAAATGTGTGGGATAACTCACTATTAAGCAAAGCATATGTTACAATACTTTCCAGGTGTTAATTGTGAGGAAGATATTGTTGGATAGTGTAAAATAGACTCCATGAGACTTTTTGTCAATTTTACAAACAAGTTTTCATCAGTAATTATTTTTAGCTGCTAAACACAGATCCACTAAATGGGTTAAAAAAAAAGACCTTCAAATCCAAACTAGACATAAAATTTATTCTAACTCTGTAGTGTGCTAGATCACTTCAATAAAACATAAAAGAACAAGTAATGAACAGTTATTTCTACAGTAGGTGCTAATTCTAAGGTAGACCCTAAACTTCATGGTATAAAGAACAATTTTTTAGGTTTTTTTAACATTTAATTTAATCAGTATTTTTTTATTATTTAAATTTAAAAATTTTCCCAAATCATCACAGTTTTAACGTTCATGGCTCAATCAGGAAGTAATAAAGGGCATACTCTCAAAAAATTTGTTTTAAAAATAAAATTGTCAAATGTAATTGATTATATTTTATAAAATAAGGCTTAATAAAAAAAAAAAAGTTTTGCTTGCATTTTATTTCCCAATGAAGGGTAAAAAGGACAAGGTTTATTGTAGGTCACAGTAAGTAATGGTCCAACAGTAGAAGAGCTTTTAAGGTAGAGATTCTTCATTAATAAAAACTGTCAAGCTGTAAAAAGAGTTAGCAAAACTTAGCTAACCTCTATCTAATATTCAGACTCAATTAAGTAATTCCTCTTTCCATTTCTTTCATATACTCTCCAGAACGCAGGCTTTTCATTTGTTCAGAAAATTCTATTTTATGGAAACTTTCCCTTGAAAAGACAGAAAATGAGGTGTGAGTTCATTGCTATTCCTCAGGGCTGTAGTGTCTTTTCTTTCAAGGGAAATGACCACACAGGTTGAATCCATCACTGACTTCTAGAGAACGTGCCATCATCCATGTAGCTGTCACATAATTTTGTTCAAATTACAGTTTGAGGTACTATTCATCAAAGCCATTTAGCAGCAAACTGCCTACAGCTAGCATGTCAGAAAGCTCCTGAGAAAGAACAGGAAGGAGTAGCTTGAAGTTTTTGAGATTTTTCAGTTTTTCATAAAGTTTTAATTTGTAAAAAGTGTGGTATTGTTACCTAGTGAAGATTGGTTTATGATTGTATTGATGCCTACTGTGATCCAAACCATAGATAACGTGGTTTATATTGGACCCAGTGGTATCACTGAGCATGTCTTATAAGTCAAATGGGAATATAAATCAGGAGTAAATTACATATTATTTAAGCAGCATTGTCCCTTAGCATGTTTCTTTTTTTCACCTTTCAGTGTTATATAAATTAACATGCCCAAATTAAAAATTTGTTCTTACAAACATAGCTTGGTTTCTTAGTATAATTCTTAAAATTTAATTGGGTCTGTTCTGTGATTTCATTGGAAAAAAAACAAAAAAAACCCCAAAAAACCCAAAACAAATAAAACCAACCTAATATAAATAGAATCGTTGTGAAAAGTAAAATGATAATCGTCTCAAAAGCCAGTCTGCTCTTCAAGCCAGTGCCACAGCTTTCCCCATGTTTCACTGCCAGATTCTTGTAAAGGCATAAGGTTTTCTTTTTTTGTCTTATAGTTTATGTTAATGAATATAATCTTTTGTATGACCTTTTAAATATTGAGATAAATCCAGACATGTAAAGTTCAGAATTTTGACTATGAAAATTGTGGTTTAGCATATAGATTTTTTTTTCCCCCCTTTTTAAAATAGAATCGTAGAATTGGTTTGATTGGAAAAGACCTTTAAGATCATCATGTCCAACCATTTCCCCCCCAGTGTAACTCAGTAGAAACCTGCTTAGCTTTTTTGATAGGCAGCAGACAGCGAGGTGTCATCAGGAACAAGACCAAAGTAGTTTGACTGTAAAGAGAGACATTGATACTGCTGCCCTTTAGTCAGAGGGAATGGAGACTACTGGGAATAATTTATTCTGAGGTTGGCAAATTTTCATGCAGTCTACAACCTATCTTCCAGACCTTTCTGCTTGAAGAAATGCAAGTTTAATCAGGTAATAAAATAACATTTTCAGGATAACATCTGTAAGTTACTTACTCTAGCACAAAACCCTTTAGATACCCATTAATAGTTTGGGGTTTTTTCTAAGTTATTTAAGAAGACACAAAATATATCTCAGCTCTTGCCGCTCTAGTAATTCTATGTAATTCCATTTTATGCATTGTCTTCAGTCTTATTTTACGATATGAAGACCAAAATAGATTTGTGTGGGTGAAGCTACAAGCTTGCCTCAAGTCCTCCATGATATCACTGGGAGATTCCAAAGGGAAAAGTGGCTGTGGGATGAAGTGTGGCTGTGAATGAAAGCAACCAGCTGTGGTACGTATCTTGTAGCATGATATTTGTGTTTTGTGGCATGCAATGAAAACCAAAGTCCTCCAAACTGGAAAAAAGACATGTCATCCAAATGCCAGGTGCAGAAGCTGCATTATAGCATTTGAACATTAACTCACAGAGCTCTTGAACTTAAGTGTGTTGCTGTTGTACCAACCTCCTTCCATACAGAAGTCTGTGGCCACTTAAATTGCACTGAAAAGAGTCTTGTAGCTTAACCCTAAAGAAGGGTCTGGCAACTTTAATACTCAAGCACATAAGTAAATACTCACACAAATCCAAAGGCATTTGGAGGATTTGATTACACTAGTAATTTTTCAAGGTTTAAGTTTAACCTCAAAAACCTCTGTTTCAGGTTTGTCAATCCTACAGCTAGACCTCCTGGAAATGAAAAGCTTTATACTGAGTTACATTTTTAAGTCACATTTATTTTGCTGCTATCTCTGAATCAAAAATAACATATCTAAAAATACATTTCAATTGTCCCAAAGGATTATATCCTCTGGACTTTTAAGTTCTTTATATCATTCACTTAGGGTCACGTTTCTGTGCCTTTTCTGATCTTGTTCGTGCTCTCCAACACTGAGAACTCAGAGTTATTCAGTGTGAGCAGATGTGTCAAATCTTTCCACTAATCTAGTGACTGACTTCTTTTGAATCTAATTTTACAACTCTTGCAGTGAAAATATATGTGCATTTTTAACGTAACTATTAATTTCCATGGAGCTACTTGTAAAATACCATGCTTCTGGAGTAGAAGAGCAAGGCCTTTGAATTTTTCATGGCACTAAATGTGGCACTGAAACATTTAAATAAATCATGATAAGGTTAAACATCCCCTGTCACACATAAAAGGTTTCTTTTCCTTCCTTCATAGTACAGAATTGTTTAATAACTACCTAATACTGTATCTCTGGATACAAAGAAGGAAACTTTAGCCCACCTAGAGTTATAATTTCATTTCATTGTTAGGTGAGGGATGAACAGGGGTTTCATCTGTATAGAACAAATTCTCCCCTTTTCTGTGCATAAATGTCATTGAAAAACCTTCTCAAGTTTTGAGCTTGAAATATTAATTAAATAAAAAGAAAATGGAAAATCCTGTCTCCTTGTATTATAGCTTAAGGGAATGCAGTGGGAATCTTGTTGACTCACTGGTGGTGATAATAAAACAAGAGCTATTGACAGAAGAACTAACAGCTGTTTGAAAATGTTATTTTAGAAATTAAAGCAAAAATGCAGGTAAAATACAGGCATTTTGGAAATGACTGCAGCTATAGAAAAGAGGTGCTATTTAAACATTGTTTAAAAATGCTCACTCAACCACTTAACAACCAGGACTTGTAATTCATTTAAGAGTTAACTAGTATGTATGCTTTAGACCTTCATTAACACAGACTGCTAATAGGAAATTATGTTTTTGCTTCTGCAGATTATAGTTATTAGCACTGAAAAGTAGGGAGGCAGATGACTGTAAATGATCATCCGTTACCTATGTTACCTTGAAAATCAGAAGTTTATTAAAAACTAGAGATAAGGGGGAAAGTACAAGATTTTTTTAAATACACATAGGATGTAACATCTTAAGATCCACAGTCAAGGCTTTAATAACTCATAAACATTTAGTAAAAAGGTATAAATTTAAGTTACATCAGTACATCTTTACTTACGTTTAATAAAATAAATATTTCCACCATTAGCAATTTTAATTATTAGTTCTCCAAATTATTTTATTACTCTAAGTTCCTGAAGACAACTGTTAAGTTGGTTATCTGTTAATTTACACGCATTATCTAAAATTAACTTCTTCCTAGGATAGGAAGAAAAAATCTTCTTAACATTCCTGAATTATTATCTTAAAAGGATTAGATTAGATTAGATTAAATTCTTGTTTATCACAAACTATTCAGCCTTTAAAACCAGCTTCCAACACATGTTTGGAAATTCTGTGCATTGAAACTTTCCATTCTTGCTCTGCAAATTCTGATGCTCTCTGGACATGAAATCTGCTTTCTCTCTGCCTACTTCCCAGCTTCACCTGTGTTTCGCAGTGTCAGGTGTGAAAAGAAAGAACTCAGGTCATTAATACACTAAGTCAATTAACAGAAAGCCCCAAATCTATTGCTCCCGTCTTTCAGCCTTTATGAACTTCATTTGCCAGAAGGCAAAAGCAAATCCATAGTCTGATTCCCAGAGGGTCTCTCTGTGCACGGTACAAAGGAGCATGGCTGACATCAAATTTATACTGAAATAAAGGGCTTTGGTACAGACTATTATAAATTATTTGCATAAGGAAGGGTACACTGCATATTCTGGATAAGTGTGGATCAGCCTTCAGGTAACCCTCAAATATCTGAGCAGGCACACGTTTAGAAATATAGACCTCAATGTATCCAGAAATCATAAAGTGTGCAGAGTTTTGTGAGGCTTTATGTGGAGCAACACAAAGAGGATCCTCACATCTTCTCTTCCCTGGGGTACTGGCATCTCTCCTGTGACTCTTTCTCCACATTCTTTAGCTTTTAGCACTCACAGAAAAACAGATGTTTGAGACTGGTAAATCCGTAGAGGATAAAGGTCTTCCTAAGTAGGTTTCCTTCTCATGGGACATTTCAGGCAGTACAAAAATGTCATTGTTGTCAAAAACAATTTTCAAAACCTGAAAAGTAAGAGAGGGAAAAACAGATCAATATATTCCTTTTTTTTTTTTTTTTTTTTTCTTTCTTCTCCTGGTCAACTCAAATGAAAAACAATTCAGTCGTTATAACAGAGAAATAAGAATGCAGGATGTTGATGTGAGCAGTCATTAAGGTAGCCTGGTTAGAAGGGAAAATTACAGAGAAGGGCCTACCAGCATGGGAAGTGCGAGCCTGGGAACCCAGCCTTGGAACCAGAAACATCCTTGAAAAGTACAGCTGGCCTCTTTGAAGAACAGCTGGGATATCTGGAAACTGGAGACATCCTGAGATACCACCAATAAATGCAAAATCAAGAAACTGTAACAACAACTTATCATCCAAAAATTGGAAACAGTCTGGGAAAATAAAAATGAAAGAACAGAAAACATAATAATCTGGTTTTTGCTTCAGGTGAAAAATTGAAATTAACAGCATCTGTTGGCTACTGGAAGTCACGATGTCCTACAACCTCTTATGTCTCCATAGTATAAAAAGGGCTTATTTTTTGTCCAAAATGAAGCTTGCCTCTCTGAGAACTTCCTGAGTTGTATGTGCTTATCCTTTCTAAACAAGTTGAGTTCTCCATGTGAACTTTCCATGAGATCTTGGATTCTCAATGGGGATGCCTGGCTGACTCCAGACTCTGTAATCTGGATCATCTTTGAAGTGAGACTCTGTTCTCTTACTGGTTTGTAATAACCTGTAATAGTATATACCTACTTGGTTGTTGCTGCTATAGGTAGTTGCTATATGATTAGTTGCTACTGTTAATAACTGCTGCCCTACCGTTGATTGATAATGTATTATGAATTGCTGATAGTAATTTGTAACAACTTCAGATCTATATTTTTTTTCACTTTATTAATCATAGATATACTTGCTAGTGGTGATTTTTATATATATATATATATATATTTGTGATTATCTGTACTAAAGTAGAGAAATTTAAAGGATTTAAAGGATAGAAAACTCTGTGTCCTTGTGCATTATGGAATCTTATGTACTCACAGTCACAATTTCTACACACCTGCAAGTTGGGTTATCCTTTCGGTCATGACAGATGTTGGTTGTTAATGTTTTGCAGGTGAGGAAGAAAATTAAAGTTTTCTGCTTAAACAAAACCATGAAAAATTTTCTGCTTAAACAAAACCATGAAAAATACAACCAAGAATGGACATATGTGTAGAAATTTTCATCTGTCAAAAAGGTACTTTTCCAGAAAAGAAAAATAAAAAAATAGTATTTAGGCAGAACTAGGACAATCTGTGTCCCCAAAAGTCCTGGAGGCACTAAAATACAGATAAAATTGGTGGGAAGGTAATGATAAAAGAAGCAGAGTTACAAGTCATCACATGTGCCTTACACCATATGGGAATCTTCTGTAAGCCTCATGCACAGACATGAGTTTAAAGGGAATGTGGAAAAAGAGCAGCTCTGCTGAGCCTTACACACTGAGTGTCACAGCAGGGAACAAGCACAGGAGTGCTTAAAGGACAACTGGGCAATCCACAGAGGAAAACTGGGCAAGACGGCTGAGTAAACTCAGGCAGCTGAAAGCTCACTATGACAGAAAAAGCAGCAGCTCAAGACCAAATTCACTGAAAGGAGTAACAGTTTGCAAAATGTAAATATTTTTGTTGTTGGTGGTTTTTTATTATTTTTTATTTTTTCTTAGAAGAGGAGGTAGAGGAAGAGGAAGGAGAAAGTGGGAATTAGCAGTGGGCTTTTTGAAATACCCATTATATTGTAATAAAACTACTTTGTATTGCTACTGATTTAATTATTCTAATAAGCCCATATATTCTATAAAAAGAATTGTGAGTATATTCTAAAGACTGCAGTCTAGAAAATCAAAAACAATTTCTAAATATTTTATATGTGATCATCGACATTGTTACAGAAGGTATATATTCTGTGAATAAGTTACCAGCTACAGGATTATTGTGTTGTTCCCTATAAATGAAGAGTTCAATACTTCACTTTTTAGTTGGATGTCTGTTTTATGGCGTGTTTCCATCAGAACTAGGGCTCTCTCTGCCATGCACAGGGTTTGGTAGTGCAGTTAATTCACATTTCAGCAAATGTGACTGAGTCTGAACTGGGGACATATTGAATTAACCTTAAAGGACCTTGTGACATTCTGTGAGACAGCTTGGCACAGCCTGGGGACCTACTTGCAGGATGGTCTTCCCGTGCCCCTGGTGCCTGCAAGACAGAGCCTGACATGCACAAGCCTGCAGACACTTGCTGGCTGCCTCATATGGTCTTACAAAGCCATTTCCATCCCAAAGCACTTGTATTCAGAGCCCCAAGGCCTCCAGATGCTTTTTGTCCCAAAGGTCAAATACAGACAGATGCCCTAAGTCTCTTGTCCTGCTCTCAGGGCAATGTGCTGGCACTGACCCAAGAACAGTTTGCTGGGTGGCTTTGGTGGAAATTGTTTCATGTGTTAGAAATGTGCAGAACTGTAGCTTAATACATGGTGGTGCTTTGCTCTTCTTGGGCCTTATTCCAGAATCACTGAATTAATCATAACCCTTTCTACTAGTAGAAATTAAAATTACTTTGGATCAGGCCTTATATTTTTAACCTAGAGCTCTTTGGCATGTCAAACAGCATCTTTGTGTTTCTCATTTTATTCCTTCATACTGGTGATAGTATTTCTACTGAGCCTTGTCAAAAATGTATTAGACTTCCTAGTTAATATACCTTTATATCAAGGCCAAGGGTAAATTCTTTCCTTGGAAAAGACAATCAGTCTGGTAATGGAGTTTTTACTATTGAAAGGCTTTGGAACTGAATAACTGAGATTGTTTTGAGATTATGGACTTGCAAAACCTTTTTTTCCCCCCATGTTTGCAGGGACTGCCTGCTTGACCTATACAGGGAGCTTGGGGGTTTCTTGGTGCAATTTTTTCAAAAGAAGTGCTTAATGAGTGCTTCTTTCGAGTGTACCCTTAGTAAGTTTGCAGACAACACCAAGCTAGGTGGAAGTGTTGATCTGCTTGAGGGTAGGGAGGGTCTGCAGAGGGATCTAGACAGACTAAATTGATGGGCCAAGACCATGAGTTTCAATAAGGCTAAATGCCAGGTTCTGCACTTTGACCACAACAACCCTGGCAGTGTGACAGGTTTGGGGAGGAGTGGTCGGAGAGATGCTCAGCAGATAGGGACCTGGGGATTCTGGTTGACAGCAGCTAAACATGAGTCAGCAGAGTGCCCAGGTGGCCAAGAAAGCCAACGACATCCTGGCCTGGATCAACACTAGTGTGGCCAGTAGGACTAGGGATGTGATCTTACCCCTGTACTGGGCACTGGTGCGGCTGCATCTCAAGTACCGGGTTCAGTTTTGGGCCCCTCACTCCAAGAAGGACATGGAAGTGCTGGAGCGTGTCCAGAGATGGGCAACGGGGCTGGGGAAGGGTCTGGAGCACAAGTGTGATGAGGAGCAGTTGACGGAACTGGGGTTGTTTAGCCTGGAGAAAAGGAGGCTGAGGGGACACCTTCTGGCTCTCACAACTCCCTGAAAGGAGGGTGGAGAGAGGTGGGGGTTGGTCTATTCAACTAAGTAACAAGTGACAGGACAATGGCCTCAAGTTACACCAAGGGCAGTTGAGATTGGATGTGAGGAAGAATTTCTTTGCTGAAAGGGTTCTCAGGCTTCGGAAGGGGTTGGCCAGGGCAGTGGTGGAGTCCCCATCCCTGGAGGGATTGAAGAGTCGTGTAGACATAGTGCTGTGGGACATGGGCTAGTCAGGGACTTGTCAGTGTGAGGTTAATGATTGGACTCGATGATCTTAAAGGTCTTTTCCAATCTAGGCAATTCTGTGATTCTACTGAGGAGATGGTGTTTACTCGTGGAACTGCCTGTTCCAACTGCATAACTTTTGTCCTTTGGCCATGATGATGTAACCAGTGGCCAAACATTATATCTGTTTCCATGACCAAAATTATTTCTTGTGTTGTAGCTTCTGTCATTGGCTTGAGATTTAAAAACAAAGATTAACAGCAACATCTGCAATTTAGTACAAAAATCCCTGCCGAGGACTGGTTTACTAGGAGTAAGAGGGGAGAGGAAAGATGTTAGAAGTCTACAGGTCCCTCATTTATCACTACAAAGACTATGCTAACAAGTCCAGGCTAATAAATAAAATTGGCAATGGCTATTTCCATCCCTGAGGACAAACGTCACGCAAGAACTCATACCTATATGGGCCAAAGTTTCTTTCACATCTGCCCCCAAAGTACTTGGCATGAGCCAAAACCATGCAAAAAAGGACACTTGCTTTTAGAAAGTTTGTCCCATGCCACTGTTAAAGTCTGTGATTTGTTTCTGTTTAGTTTACTGGTATAGTTATAGCTATAGTATCATAGGTGATTTGAGTTACATACTACTTCTCACTATTATGGTTCTCCCTTGGTATTGAGGACCATATATTCAAAAGTATTTAGGTATTTACAGGTAAATATGAATACTTTTGTAAATAATTTAGGAGCTATATGACATCTACTTAAGTGGGAAATGCACTCCTATGTGCTTTAGAAAACGTCATCTGACTTTTATCTCCATGCATTGGCTTTTTAGAAGATATGACACAGAACAGCAAGTCCCATTTGACATTTTATTGCATACCATGAGCCTTCAAGGTCATGTTATAAAAAGATCCACACAGCAAGTGAGAGTTGCCTTTGGTAACCCATGTCTCCCTTCTGTAGGTTCTTCCTCTGAGGTTAGCACAGGGAGCTCTGCAGAAAAGGGCAAGGTTTGCTGGGCTGTTTGCTGTGGCTTTGTGGCAAACCTTCCACTGAAAAAAATACATACTTTGAAATTTCAAATGTCTCAGCACCCAAGCAGTAAATCAGGTCTAATACAGTGCCACTTTTCTCACTTAAAAATGGGAAATTACATAAAATGTGAAAGCAATCTGCTTCCATCAGGATGCTACATACTGTTTTGTAGCTGGATTAAATAAATCTTAATTAAGACTCTCAGTGTATATTTTCATTTATTTCTTTTCTCTCTCCCTTTTCCTCCCTTCTCGACCCTCAAGGATCTGACTAGAAATAGTGAAAAATAGTAAGAATTAAAAATGTGAAAAAATACAAAAAAAAAAACCAAACATGTACATCTTTCTAGCAAGTGAAGTAGCACAAGTAGTTTTTCCTCATAATTGTAGCATACTTATCTGTATGTGTGCTTGCACATAGCATACATATATAAATATATGGATATAAACAAATAAAGAAGGGATGAACACATTCAAACACAGTATTTGCAGCTTATGGGGTAGAAAAATCTATAGAGCTTCAAATACTGTCTTCTGCAATTCAATTTCCTTTGTAATGAAATCCAAAACCAAACAAGTATGCACATTGTTCAATTTAATATGTTCAATGAAAATTTATATCACTCCTCTATTTTATTCTGAATTATATTATTACAGTAAATGATCAGAGTACATATGATTCAAAGGGAAAATAATCAGATTTCCTTTTCATATTGGATTTGGGATGCGAATGAGCAAGCTGAAGAATGAAATTTCTTTAGCAGAACAATACTTTGTGCAGAGGCTTTTTGGAGACCTGAGTCACTTAAAATAATTCCAGGCGAGTGTTGAGAGCTAGCTTCCAAGTCAGAAGAATAACCCAGTATTTACTCTCATGTTATAGGTCCTGTTGTTCCCAACAGTGAATATGACATTTCATCTGCAGCAGTGTGTTGGGTTTGTGTATGTGGAGGGAGTTTTTGGTAGTGGGGGAAGGGGCTACCTTGTGAGAAGTTTCATGAAGTCTCCACTGGCTCCAAGACATACCACCCCACCCAAGCCCAGGCTGAGCTAATTAGCAATAGAGAAACATCTCTGTGAATCCATATTTGTGAGGGGAAGGACTGTCTTGAAAAAAAGAGGGTGGAGAAAACCCAGAGGAGAGGCCATTGACCTGAACAAAAGACAACCACTGACCTAAACAAAGAGAGAGTTTCGTTGCAAGGAGGAGGAGGAGGAGGAGGGGGAAGGCAGAGAACCTCAGACACCCAGTTCAACCCATGGGGTAGGAGAAGGAAAATGAGATCCCTGTAGCCCATGGAGGTTTAATGGTGGAGCAGATACCCATGTGTAGGCTATGGAGGACTCCACACTGGAGCAGAAAAGCTGAGCCCAAGGGCAAGTGTGACTGAAATTGAAACTCCAGAGTCACTCAATGCCAGAGTGGGGGTGGACCCCCAGAGCTAGGGGTTGAGGAGATGCACTGGACAGGACACCCATCTGCAGCCTGTGGATGTCCCCATGCCGGAGCTGGGAGCTGAACCTGAAGATTCCATGGGAAGCTCATGTTGGAACACTTTGTTCTTGGACTTTCATGCTGGGAAGAGCTTCAACGGTGAACTGACTGAAACCCCTATTCTCTGTCTCCAGTGCTGGTGGGGGGAAGAAGGTAGAGAAATTGGGAGCAAAGTGATTTGAGCCTGGGAAGAAGGGAGGGGTGTGGGGGAAGGTGTAACATGTGGTTGTTATGTCTCACTGTGATACACTAGTGAGTGGTAATGAATTAAATTTATTTTTTTTCCCCAAAAGGAGTCTGTTTTGCTTGTGACCATAACTGGTGAGTGAGTTGTTCTTGTTCTCATCCTAATCTATGCCCCTTTGTTGTGATTCCCGTCCCATCTCACTGTATGGGGAGAGTGAGTGTGGGACCGCATGGTCCTACTGTGGGTTAAACCACCACAAGCAGCCTAAACCATAAGAAAAGGATTGTGTTCTTTGAATCGAAATGGACTTAGGTTTTACATAAAATTAAACAAAAAAGTAGATTTTCATACATGGCAACCTCTTTTCAGCCCTCCCCACTGAATAAAACAAATCAGAAACACTGTAACCCATAGATCTCTCTTCTTTTAACAGAGGGAACATTGAAATCAGTTGAGTTGGCCACTGGGAAGCATCGTGCTCAGCACAACCCAGCAATAGCAGGGCTGGAAATAATAATGGGCAAATGATCTTACTCCTTCTCACATCCATTTTTTTTTAGCTATGAAAGGGGATGATGACACTGAATTTCCCAACTGAGAGAGTGTTTGAGACAAAAGGAGGAAAAAAGGTAAAGTTACTTTTGTAATAGTTTTATATCCAGACATTCATGTCCAGGTGAAATATTGATAATGTCTACCAGTGGAAGAGGTGTTCGTCACCCTCTGTGCATATATATAGTGTGGTGGATGGGATTCACAGCCAACCTGTTTTTGCAAGCGAGATTATGTCACCAGCCATTGCCTGTAACTTTAATTCTAAAGCTGAAGAACTTGTCCCAGCAATGCACTGTTTGGCATCTCCTACAGATCCTGTGTCATGTGTGCGAGTCCTCTATGAATATGTTGGATATCCTAGGGAATGTCAAATGTGATTAGACACCTATGTGTAAGAAACTGAATCCCAACAAAATCTTCACTCCATTTTATAGCTTAGAGAAGGGCATTACTGCTGCAGCAAAAAAAAAGCCAACAGGATGCTGGGTTGTATCAACATGAGCATCACCAACAGAGACAAAGATGTCCTCATCCCACTCTACTCAGCACTTGTCAGGCTATACCTGGAATATTGTGTCCAGTTTTGGTCCCCAGTATACAAAAAAGATGGACAGGCTGGAGAGGGTCCGTGAAGGGTTCCCCCCAGGAAGGGCCACGGAGATGATTAAAAGACTGGGAAACTTGCCATGTAAGGAAAGGCTGAGAAAGTTGGGTTTTTTCCAGCATTGATAAAGGAAGGCTTAGCTGAGACTTTATCACCACATTCCAGTACTTAAAGAGTAGCTACAAAGAAGATGGAGACTCCCTTTTTACAAGAAGTCACATGCAAAAGACAAGCGATAATGAGTGCAAATTACTCCTGGAGAAATTCAGATCAGACAAAAGAGGAAATTTTTTCACAATGAGAACAATCAGTCATGGGAATAATCTCCCCAGGGAAGTGGTGGATTCTGCAATATTGGACACTTCTAAGGTTCAGCTGGACAGGGTGCTGGGCCATCTTGTCTAGACTGTGCTTTTGCCAAGAAAGTTTGGACCAGATGGTTCTTGAGGTCTCTTCCAACCTGGTATCCTATGATTCTATGATTCTGAGACTACAGGTGATTGCCTCTGCACAGCTAACTTTATACATCTTCAACGTGTGAGCTGAATCCAACCAAGCTGACTGAAAGACTTGAGAAAAAAAAATATTAATTAAGTTCAATATGGCATCTTCCCCCAGATATATATTTATCTGCTACCAGTATATATGAATTAATCATGAACTATCTCAAATAAAAATTTGCTATGAAATGGTAATAAATGAGTAAAAATCATAGCGATATCAGGATTCTTTCTTTTTGATTCTCTGCCATGAAAAAAAATTATTGATTTCTATAATCTTTCATTTAAATATTTAGCAAGCAACGTTTTTGGTATTTGCATCATTTTGCCATCTCTTCATCTTTTTCTTCCAAAAGTGGGTACAGACAGCCCTAGCTTGGGGTTAACCTGGAAACAGATATGATATATTTGGGCTAATAAGTCCAAAACAAGTGGTTGAATTTTGTAACTATATTAGCCTAAACATCAGTAAACCCAGGCATTTCTGTGCTGTGATCCATTATGTAATGTAAACAAACAAAAAAATGTTTTCATTAGGTGCTTTGAAGTCCCTGATGAAAAGAATGATCTGAAACAAGGCATTGTTGCTTCTGTGCCAAAAAAATTAGGCCACTTAATGTAAAATAGTTTTCAACAGGGATGAAATGCTAATTGAAGTTGAAGTGAGGATTTTTTTTAAGTAAAGCAAGGAAGCAAAGATTTATTTCCCCAATTACATCAATTAATAGTGTCTGGTGACACTTTTTTGTCCCCAAAATATTCTACTTGTCCCTCTCTGCTTTCTAGAAGGGTGTGGGTCTCCTATATCCTCTGTATTGTGTTTGCCAGCCATTGGAAGGTGTTTCAGAAACTCTGGTCAATACAACTAACAGAGACTAGAAAGTTATTCAGGTCCCCCTAAAGAAGAGAACTGTATTTCATCAGTTCACCAGACTCTTTAGACCCTATTGCCTGTATTTATTAGATTTCCATCAAGTTCCTTAGGGCATATATTAGTTGCCTGCAGATAACTGCCTAGTGCCATTTTTTTTTAATGTTCTGTGTATCCTTTCACAATTTCAACTGCCCAAAAGTACATCCTTCTTTTGTAGGTCCTGAGGGCAACTCTTAGAGCATTAAACACCCAGCTTTAGGCAACTGAATCCCACTCTGGATGACCAACTGAGCTATAAATGCCTTAACTGTGTTCCTGTAGTACATGGAAGATAGAGCTCTGGTGGTCCTCAGAGTCAGAAGACAGGCAAAAGACTGCACCTATGTAAATAGATGCATAGCATAGAAATCTGTATTCACAAGTATAGAAAAGTAGCTACATTTACAGTAAGTCAACCAAATTTACTGCCAAAGAGGGGTCTTCTTGCCTAACCTTTTATTAAACACTTTGAAACCGATGGAAGAAATTGCAAATAAATTTTGTAATGCAATTCAAATGTATATTTAACAACTCAGTTGTGAAAATCATCCATTTACAATGCTGAAATAATGGATGCTATAAAGCATATGGAAGTACAATGGGAATAATAGGGGGTTGTTTTGTTCTTACTGTGGAGGAACATGTAAAGTACTCATTCTTAATTCTATTTCTAATAAATTTCTTAAGTTTTGAGTGAAGCAAAGTACCATCCGATTCTCCACTTGATCACGCTGTCTTTGACCCAAACTGAAGTTTGATTTGTACATGACTGTTAAGCCCAGGCTGCAAAAATTTTCATGTTGTGGCCATTTAAACCCTCTCTGTGGAGAACTCTTTCAAATCCTTTAAAAATCACCTCTGCCATAATTCCCACAGAAAATTGTCATCTGAAACCCACAAGGAAGGAGAGGATATATTATTGTTGCTGCTGGATGGTTTACCAATTGCCTACACACCCAGGCTATGTTGGAATAGCTCAGCATCTTTGTTGGATGCATCTGCTATATTTCCCCCCCCCCCCCATGGGAAGAGCTGCTATCGTGCTTTATCTGTTTGTAGAGCTTTTAACAGAATGAACCTCGAACCCACCTATGGCCCTTGCCTACCTCAGGCTTCTAACACAACTGAAATAGAAATCTCTTGCTTAAAAGGTCAGTAGAAAATAGGAAAAAAAAAAGTGTCAGCTCTTGCAGAGAGGACAGGTAGAGCTTGACTAACAACCCATGCTTCACTACTCATTTCTTGAAAGACTCATGATACAGTTTATTTTACTCCAGAAGGAATTAGTTTAGTTCAGAAAATACTAATCTTGAAAGAAACCCTTGCAATGTTGCAGAGGATCCAACAGTAGAGTACCTTAGAAGGAAATGAAATGCAACATAAAAGCTCCTGAAATTTGATAGCATGTTTCAGACTCATCAGAAATTAGTAAATAAATAAAAAAATGCAGAGGCAAAAAGCAGATTAGAGAGGTGTTTATTTTCCCCAAGGGGAACTTGAACATCCACTGGAGATCAGGGAAGAGCATGAACGGAGTAAATAGCACCAGTTGAGCTACTTGACTTAATACAGTCTTTTATTTTGTTTATGGGGAACTGATTTTTCAATCAGTGTCTGATGTGGGCTTTCAAAAAGCACTCATGAGGGGAAGAGCAAAAAACCTACAGGGACTCCCATCTTAGTACAGGCTTTTTTTAGCTAATCAATTAGTGATTTTATTAGAAATTCACATCAGAAGCTCTGTCAGGATTCAGCTTAGACATGGGTCACAGCTTTGAATTCAAGGTTGAAAATTACACAGTTCAACCTGTCTGCGCTGTTTATAGCATCAGGGGTAACACTACCATAGAAATTTTTGTTTGGGACAATAGTTACAGAAAAGAAGGAGTGAAAGAAAGCCATGGCTGCCCAACCATAGACTGTATCTGTCAATGAAATAGGCCAGGACTTATTCTCTTTTCCTAAAGACAGGTGACATGGTCTGGCAGATGAAGTTACCAAACCACTTATCCACCATATTTGAGAAGTCCTGGCAGCCTGGTGAAATTACCACAGGCTGGAAAAGCCATAATATGACCCCTATATTTAAAAACAGAAAAAAGGAAGATTCAGGGAACTACAGGTCAGTCAGTGTCACCTCTGTGCCTGGCAAGATTATGGAATAGACACTCTTGGAAATTTTGGTAAGGTACACAGGGAGTGAGGAGGTGATTGGTGAAAGCCAATATGGCTTCACCAAGGGTAAATTTTACCTGACCCATTTTGTGGTCATCTATGACAGGGTTACAGCACTGGTAGATAAGAGAAGAGCAACTGATGTCATCTACCTGGACATTTGACACTGTCCTTCACAACATACTTGTCTCTAAGTTGGAGAAGCATGGACTGGATGCATGGACCACTTGGCAGATAAGGAACTGGCTGGATGGTGGCACTCAAAGAGTTGCGGTCAACAGCTCAATGTCCAAGTGGAGACCAGTGACAAATGGCATCCCTCAGGGTTCGGTATTGGGGCCGAAGCTGTTTAACATCTTTGTTGGAGACGTGGACAGTGGGATTGAGTGCACCCTCAGCAAGTTTGCCTACAACACCAAGCTGTGTGGTTTGGTCAACATGCTGGAGGGAAGCAATGTCATCCAGAGGGACCTTGGTAGGCTTGAGAGGTGGGCCTGTGTTAACCTCATGAAGTTCAACAAGGCCAAGTGCAAGGTCCTGCACTGGGGTCAGGGCAACCCCAAGCACAAGTATAGGCTGGACGAAGAATGAATTGAGAGCAGCCCTGAGGAGAAGGACTTAGGGGTGCTGGTGGACAAGAAGCTGAACATGAGCCAGCAATGTGCGCTTGCATCCCAGCATGCCGTATGTATCCTGGGCTGTATCGAGAGAAGCGTGGCCAGTAGGTTGAAGGAAGGGATTCTGCCCCTCTATTCCACTCTCGTGAGACCCCATTTGCAGTGCTGTTTCCAGTTCTGGAGCCTCCAGCATAAAAAGGACATGGACGTACTGGAGCGAGCCCAGAGGAGGCCACAAGGATGATCTGAGGGCTGGAGCACCACTGCTGTGAGGACAAGATGAGAGAGTTGGGGCTGTTCAGCCTGGAGAAGAGAAGGCTCTGGGGAGACCTTCTAGCCGCCTTCTAGCACCTTTAGGGGGTACAGGAAAAAAAAAACTTTTCATAAGGGCAGGGAGTGATAGAACAAGGGGAAATAGCTTTAAGCTGAAAGAGGGTTAGTTTAGGTTAGACGTTAGGAAGAAATTCTTTCCTGTGAGGGTGGTGAGATACTGGAACAGGTTGTCCAGAGAAGTTGTGAATGCCCCCTCCCCGGAAGTGTTTAAGGCCAGGCTGGATGAGGCTTTGAGCAACCTGGTCTAGTGGAAGGTGTCCCTGCTGATGGCAGGGGTTTTGGAACTAGATGATCTTTAAGGTCCCTTCCAATCCATACCATTCTATGACTCTATGATCTCCTGCTCACTCCCCTCCTCCCAGGAGAAGGTAGCCTTGCTCTTACTATGTGTTAAGGACAATCTCTGGTCCCTTTTGCACCTAGCCTTATCACGTATTTCCTAAGAGAACTTGTAGGTTGGAATTAAAACCATGTGTTGGACCTGTGGTGGTGAAAAGTTTTGATGTAGTCACACAAACTCATGATTCCAGAAGATAAATTATCAAAAAGGTTTAATGGCTGGTGGGGTACTGGTGTGTGACTGGATGCTTCCTTGCTTGGAGCTTCTGTGGCACAAAAGCACAGCTGAGTGCTCTGAAAACCGAACAAAGGGAAGTGTATTGCCAAGGAAACTCTGCAAAAGAACAGATGGTCTGGAGCAAGTGGTTAGCTGTAGAGAATTGATATAGCTCCCCTCATAATAGACAATAAAATTCTATTTTACCTTTGGGGAATAATTTCTTGAAAGAAAGTACTTGATTTGAGCTTCTAGTAGAAAAGAAAATAGTTCCTTTATCTATCTAGATAGTGCTACCTGGCTGTGTCAGTGTAAATAAGCTATGGCATCCCCAAGAGCCTCATGTGTACTGAGAACTTAAAAAAGGCCATTTCCCAAAGCTCAAAACAATTACCAGCCTGGCAGGTTAGAAGGGAAAGTGCTACAAGCCAGCAGACACTTCAGCCAGGGTGGATTCTCAGAAGAAATCCCCCCCCAAATCCAGGCAAAATCCTACCTTAGTTAATAAGAGGTAGGAAGGAACTAATAAAAATATGTAAACACATGTGCACACCAACATCTAGAATTTGTTGCATATGTTTAAATGTGGAGTTTAACACAAAAAGAAAGAATGAAGTTAATGAAAGTGAATGTAAATTGCAACCTTACCCATGTAGGTGATCAGTGAGGAAAGTGAAAAGAATAATTTGATCACATATGACTAAGGAAAAAGGCTGTGTTACAGGCCTTTACTCCTAGCTTTATTAAAGGACAAAACCAGAAGGAATAGTAAGGTAAAAGAAAACACTGAAAGCATTTTTTCATTCAGTATTTAGAGCAAAGTCGGAAGATGCATGAAATTCATGTGATAAATCAAATAGACATTTTTCTGTTCGAATGGAAGATGACTTAAGTAGGCATAGAATAAAGATGTATGTTTCCTGAATCAATTGTTTGAGGTAACCCACAAGTACTGTAGAAAACAACTGGTTCAATTTAACCACTAATTTAAAAAAATATATTATCCTGAAAAACCTGTGTGCAGGGAGAGGGAGTTTAGGGAACTAGGAAGGTCAGTCTGGAGGAAAAAGAATGGATTTTACAGTCAGAAAACGGGATATATGTAATGCTTGTCAGCATGTGGTCATGAAAAATAGGTATTGTCAAATAGGTTTACATTGTTTGTTTAATAGTGTATACTTGTAACCAGCCAGTTAAGAAAAAAAAACAACAAAACCCTATTCTTTCCAATATCAGGCTGTAATTTATTTTCTGCAGATGTGTAGGGAAACCCCAGAGAACACAACCACTGATGGAATATGCTGCCAGAATACTAGCAAAAAATCCAGTTTTCTGTCTTTGTATTTCTTGTTAAATGTTGCATTGCAAATTAGTCCTCTTGCCTTCACTTCTGAATCGTGTACACTGCTAACATCCTAGTGCAGATATCAGTAACTGCATGAGAAGTGTGTCTAAGTGACAGTTTCTTTTAAGACTAAGCATATTAGGTCTTCCTTCTTTCACGTCACCTGGCTGAAAATGACATTTACTCAGGCTGCCTGCTCCCCAAGTAAACCTAGGCATCCTTCCAAACTTAAAGGCCATAAACTCACACATATGATATATCAGAATGAGCGTTCAGAAGACATTTCCATCATCCTTCCTGTATTTGTCTTCAAATTAAGCACACTGTTCTCCCCCATTTTCACTCCTTCTCTTCATTTCCTCCTCTTTCTCCTTTCAGCTTGCATGCATTTCCATTTGCATATTCTCCAAATATACACTGATAATTTTACAACCACCCAAAAAGACATATGAGAAAAACTAGGTATCACAGTGTTCAAGGGGTAAAAATACCGATATTGGCATACTATTGCAGAATTTCTTCCTGACTCTACACCATTGTTTGCGTCTGTGCTGGAAGCTGCTGAGCAGGATAGAAAATACACCCAGAAAGGCTTGGTTGTACCTATCATTCACTTGTTGTTCCTTTCATTCACTTTTTTCCTCCACAATGGGGAATTCCTCTCTCAGTATCTCTAACTGGCTAGCCTTATGAATGTGTGCCACTTAGAAAGTGTGCTCATGTTATACCTGTGATTTTGATTCTCACAGAGATATTGGTGAAGCTCTCTGCTTCCTGTTTGCTTCCATCTGGAATAAAATAATGATTCCTTTTATTTCTTTTCATCCCTTTCCCCCAGGCAGTCAGTAAAAGAAAGCAGAAATCATATATGTTAAAATAGTAGGGTTGAACATTTAAAAATGTGTCTGATGGGTCTGGATGCCCACATTCTACCAATTCAATTTTCTCCTGGTTTTTAACTCCCAAACTAGACATAAATATATACAAAAGTCAGAATAAATGATCATAGTTAACATGAATTCCTGAAAAATACAGAATGTGAATTTACTAACCCAGCAGAACACAGCAGAAAACTATTTCTGGTTTGTCTTGGTTTTGGGGGTTTTTTGGTTTTTTTTTTGTTTGTTTGTTTGGGTTTTTTGGTTGTTTTTGTTTTTCCTCTTCTTTTTTTCTTGATGACCTAGTTTTCTGCCTGGCTAGTGAACTGAAAAGGCTCACTAAAGGTCAGAAGAGTACCAGAGCTGCTATAAAGGAAGTTTCAGGAGAATGTAATCAAAAGGAGCGAATGGGAAAAGGGTAGGGAAATAGGACCACAGCAGGCAACTGTTAGATCAGCTCAGCCTTCTCCCTGAATACCACTGGCAGTTATTTGTTCAGGGTTACATATGAAGACTTCAAATTTATAGCAACACAAGTTATTTTAAATCCCAGAATATTATTTTAATCTCAGATTTTTGCCTTGTATGAAAAAAAAAAAATACTTATTCCTCCTGTAGAAGGTATTTAGGAATGCAATTTTAGTGATCACCATCAAAATGGGTTATATCAGTGTATTTTCTCCATTCTACCTCGACAGTAAGTATCACTAAGACCTCTCTTACTTCCACAATATCTCTCCATCTCTATTCCTAGTTTGCTAGACGGGCACAAATATCAATCTAGGTGTATACTAGAGGTGTGCACTGAAATAAATTAATCAACCTTATTTTGATTCACAATGTTAGAGGTATCAAATTCTTTTTGGAAAGTTTTATACAAATGAAAGTTAACAAATTTAACCTATCAGTTCTTAGCAAGAGTTACAAAAGTTTAATCTGTACACAACTTCTGATGAACTGTTGTCCTCATGAACATTTTTTTATTCTGTCTTCAATAATTCTTCTGTCACAATTTATTCTAACATGTCTTGCATTCAGTTAAATAAAAACCAAGAAAGTGTAGATTTGTAGAGAGAATTTATATTTTTTTCATAAAACTGGAAAAAAATAGAAAAGCTTTTGAGTACATCAGCCTTTTATTATGCTCTGGGACAGAAGTAAATGTCAAGCTAAGTACAGACTAGGAACAATTGCTCCTGGTTTACCTTAATTAATGTACATAGACAATTTAAGAAAATTTTCTTACTGTGGAGCAGGGGAAATATTAACAGTGTGACAGATACTTATGCTGTTAGGTCCCATGGGACAGAGATTTTTTAATACTCATTCAAAAGAGTGGGGAACAAACCTTACCAGTTAGAAACATCTACTCAGATGACAGTGTGGGGAAAAAATATTACTATGGACCATATACAATAAAATCAGATTTAGGAGAGGTTGTTCAGTGGAAAATATTTTGACATCTTCAATACCACTTTTAATGAAAACTGAAGAAGAATGACTCATGTCATTTTTGGACCAGAATGAGATTATTTTCTTCTCTTAACTCTACTGTCAAGCTGAATATTTACATTTATATTTGGAGTCCCAGCAGAAAACTTTGTTGGACAAATCTCTAAATAGAAAACTCTTATCTTTAAGACAATTTCAGACTTCTTAGGATAAGTCTTCAGAATAAATGAAGATGTGTAGAAGTTGATTCTTGCAGTTTCACTCCAGTACTATCAAATACCATGTAAAGTTCTAGTGGAAGTTGTCCCTGCTCATGGCAGGGGGTTGGAACTAGACAATCTTTAAGGTCCCTTCCAACCCTAACTATTCTATGATTCTAAAGCTGATATTAAAAGTTGATATTTGCCATTTATAAGGTAATAAAATCTTGCCTAACAAGTTTCATAATGATTCCTACATTTTTCCAGAAAAGGCAGAATCTGCAAATAGTTACCACTAATACAGTAAGGGAGTTGCTGTTTATTTTTCAGAGACCTGGGTAAAATGAGACTAAAGAATAAAACTCTGCTTGTGATGCTTGTCCTGCCCTACCATCTCACATGCAAACAAACATGAAATCTCATGTTGTGATGAAATCTCATGTCCACGTGAGTCATGTTGCTGGCATAAATGGATCTTGCATCACTTCCTTTTTTATTAACTGCATCCACTGCTCACCTATACCAAACAAGATTCTTATCATTAAATTACTGTCTGTTAATATAGCCAGACAGACTAATTAACACAGAACTGATGAAGATCCAAATCTGATATAGTACAATTGAACATGGCTTAATTAAGTAATTACTTTACAGTTTTACTAAATGACAACAGTGTCTTTGTTAATGTGGAAATAAGAGATGGAACTGGAAGATGACTTGTGGTGGACAGTGATGGTGTTGAAGTACACTGGACAATAACATAGGTTTTTCACTGTACACCACCAGCTTCTTACATTTCTTCTGATGATCTATGTGTCCAACACACAGTTGTGTTTATAGTTTTACTAACTTAATCGTACCATTTTACTTACAAAAGAGTAAATTACAGATTAAATCACCAATTTAGTTGTGGTCCAGATTTTTTTTTTTTTTTCCCAAGAGACAAAAAAGAAAGTAAAAGTTTACTGGGAACAAAAGCAGTATTATATAAACGGTTTTAAAAAAAAACTCCATCCCAAGGAAAACTTCCTATCCACATGGCTCTCCTTTCTCTCAGCTCATTTACAGTAAAAAACTTCTCCCCTGGCACTCTGTTCATGTAGCGCAGGAACCTAAAACTAGTAAATATGCAGACATCAGTAACATTGATAAGGCTTGTTAGAATCCCAGAAGATGTATTGATTAGATAGTGGGATACTTTATCAAGTTGTCAGAATTAAGTGGTGTTTTAATAGTCTCCTTTACCCATTTAATTGTTTCTCTTCTTCATTAACTATGTATAAGGCCTAAATGCTAAAAATGTGGCATTCCTTTCAAAGGATTAACAATTTCTGACGAGAATTGCCTATTTTGTACACCTAACCACTGTATTTTATTACAATGATCAGTTAAAAACTGCTCCTGGTTTATGCATTCATTAAGTTTCAGCCCATGGGAATTGGCAGGATTCATAACAGTTCTCAAATGTGAAGTGTGAGCTTATTTGGTTTCATACTGGTCACTATAAACACTCGACTCCTGCCCAAATATGTTAGAGGCTGTTGTGACAGTAGGGTCACTGTAGCAACTTGCATTTATACCTATACTTTCTGTGATTTTTTTTTTTTTTCAGATTGACTGTGAGAAGTATTCTCTTTTACAGAAATTTATTTTTTTACTTTTAGAAAAAAATGTATTTTGTAAAAAATTGCTTTCTTAGAAAATGAAAATTTTTAATATTTCCAATTCAAAGAAAGATCTAACAGATATTTTAATAGCGATCTTATTTTAGAGGGAGGGATGTTTATCAACTTCAGTAAAACAAAACAAAACAAAACAAAACAAAACAAAATTTGCCATTACATATTGAAAGGGTGCAACAGCTAAAAAATACTTTACACCCTTTGTAGTTTGTATGGGTTTTGCTCTAATATATCACTCACATTTCATTCTGGTTTTACAACATCTATCACCATTTTGACACAGTTAGTCTAGTAGAACAGAAATCTCTTCCCTAAGATCCCTGTTTCAGTCTATAGGGAAGTTATCGATACATGAAAAATGTCATATCTCTTATTTAAAGGAAAAGGATAATTTGTGACCTCTTGCTGTCTCAGGGGATGATAACACTTCACTCTTGCCTTTTCTTTTTTATATTTTCATGCAGGACTATATCTAGGTAAATTAAGTTACTTAAACTTTTTAATTAAAAAGGGGCTGCCCAGAGAGGTGGCTGAGTCACCATCCCTGGAGATCTTTAAAAGACAGGTAGATGGGGTGCTCAAAGATATGGTTTAGTAGTGGGCAGTTACAGTTGGATTCGATGATCTCAAAGGTCTTTTCCAACCAGGCAATCCTGTGATTCTATATAGTGCTTTTTTCCCCTTTAGGAACTTTAGATGAATTCCATCTAAGCAACTGCAAATCTTTAAAACTGAATATCAGAAAAAGTTTCAAGAAAACATGGTCAAACAGAAAAATAACCACATTAAACATGAATGCTTTGATTTTCCAAGGGTAGATAAGTCCTTAAACAACAGGGCAGCACACAAATTTGCTAATCCAACTCTTATTCTGGCAAAATCTTCCATTTAACCAGGGCCATTCAATGACACCTATATGAAAAGCAAATGTGTGCAAAGCTTAATCACGTGGATTAGAAGGGATCCATGGAAGCAGCTATAGAAACTGTGAACAGCAAGGAGTCCACCACCACTCACCCCTTGTGTTTGGTCTCCCTTGGAGATGGAGCTATCAGCAGCAATTGGTGAGCTCTGACAAGACTGTGAATGAAGCAAAGAATATTTAAAATACTGCCGGAAGATGGAAGCATTTTCCTTTCAAAAGGAATGTATTGCTGGATAATGATCCTTGAACCATCATCTGTGTGTTGACCTCTAAGGGCTGAAAAGAGTGGAAGTAGCCCTTCCACAAATTTGTATAGAATCTTCTTACCTATGTGTGAACCTTGCAAGTCACGTGGCATTGATTTAACTTCATAGCACACTCCTGTCTTCCAAAGTCAGTTTGCACAGGCCTCTTAGCTCCTTGCCCAGGGTCTTTGGGCATCTGGAAGTCAGTCAACCTCTGCAAAAATATTTATAACCCTTTGCTGCACTCAGTCCTGTGTGCCAATGACTTTCTTTGTACTGTGAGCCCAAAAGTGTACTCTTCTAGTCTAAAACTCCAGATGTGGTCTCATAAATACCACACAGAAGGGAAAGATTTCTTCCGTCGAGTGTTTCTGTGTTGTGATCCTAACAGCCCAGGATGCAGTTGGTCTTTGCTGCAGGGGCACCCTGTTGTTTCTTGTTCAACTTGTCCTCCTTCAAGAGCCACAGGTCTTTTCTGATCCCTAACCTGGACCATTGCAAAGAGATATTCTGTCCCAGATGCAGGTCTTTATAGTTACCTTTTTTGAACTTCACAAGGTCACCCCTGAGGTAATTTCTCCAGCTTTCTGAAGTCATCCTAAATAGCAGCCCCATCCTCCAGGATACTGAATACTGAGAGTTTGCTGTTGTGTGATCAATACATCAGGAACATTCTACATTAATAATTGTTTGTCATGACCACCAAAGAGAGACCTGCTTGATTTTGATAGGGTGCATTTCCTCTCCTTACCGTTCAGGACTATTAATGTATTTGCCATGCAATAATATCCAGATTTGTCTCAGCAGTTGCCAAACAGACCCTGAGGACAGAAGTCCTATGCAGGTTTAGAAGGTAACTATACTGCCATGTTTGACACATTCCCCGTTTGCTCTGTTGTATGTAGCTCCAAGCAGTACAATGAAACCCTTTAAATAGTTTAATTCAGGAAGCTCTGAGAAGCAAATAATTGTAGGGCTGAGAGAATATTCTGGGAGATCATCACCAGATGCTTGCCTGGTTCAAAATTAATTCTGCAAGCATCTGATGTTGGCTACTTCTACAAACAGCTCCCTGGGTTTGACTGACCCTCTCTCTGATGTAGCACTGCTGTTCTTGTTGCCTTTTGAAGGGTCTCTGTTTCCATGATGGGAAAGAGACTTCGTGTCACAAAACAGTTGTTCCAAAACAACTCAATATTTGCCTATTTACTGTTGGTGCCGAATTGACTTGACTCAGAACAGAATTAGCCCAGTGTACACCACTTCTGAAAACTCTGTCCTGGCCTCTGAGCCAGACAGCTTCAGAAGCTCTGCATTCCAGAGAAATTCAACTTTTCTTTTTTTAATCTAACAAAAGCACAGATTTCCTTCTATATGAAGAAAAACTTAGGAAGTTGTGAATTTATAAAGGAAAAAAAAAGGATAAAAGTTTTGCTTAACTACAAACACGTCTCTGCTCTTGGCGTTGTATGTATATTAATGTATTTACAGTTAGTAACCGAGATACATGCAAGCCATTTAGCAAGATGAAGTGGGCATTTATTATTAATCTTTAAATTAATAAACTGTAATCAGGCATGGACCCTGAGGTACATACCGCTTTACGAAAACCACGTGACATAGTTTCCAGTACAACTCCAGCAGCTTTTATGCTCTATTTAGGATGTATTTTTGGCTTATTTTGCTGTTACATTTGGGGAATACAATATATTACCAAAGCAATCAATGACTATAAGTCGATTTCTCCTCTGCATGCACTGCCACTAACACAGACATGAACCTGGACTTCTGGCATAGTTTTGATAATTTGAAAAATCCAATGAGGTGAGAAAAAAATAGAATAAAAATTATTTTAAACTAAGAAATAGCTCCTAAATTAGAAGTCTTAGGGATCAGTTTGTTTAGCTAAACAAAAAGCTAAACATAAAGCTAAACAAATTAGACATTAAGACTTCTTATTTAAGATCAAGAAGAGACTTGATTATGGTGCATAATTAAATACCATTATAAAGAGGAAATAAGCTCTGAAAGGGCTTTCCCCTACCTTTTTTCATTTCTTAATTTCAAATGTATCAAAAAGAGACATGACAGGGACAAGCAGCTACAACTTAGAGCTTGCATATTGAAATTAAAAATATGGCATAAGATCATAAATAAGGAACAATTTTGTAACAGTGATGATGATTAAAAATGCAAGCCACCAAAGCTTTCAATTTACATTTCAATTACTTCAGATAAAGATGGAGTGTATTTCGGAATTATTTGTTACAGAAAAACATAAAGCACTGTGAAAAAATGAAAGGTTAGTATTATATGATCTGTAAGATATATGAAGTCAGACAGAAAATAGACTAAATGCTACTAAAATTTTCACATATTTTTAATTCATCAGTCATAATGACAAGTAAAGCTAGGTTTTGGGGAGATAATTTTTTATCAATTAATGGTCATTTGATCAAAAGATAAAGAATTTTTTAAAGTTGTGTTTAGTTTTTAACTGGGAAAAAAAGAATAGGATTTAATATTGGTTAAATAACTTCAGGAAATTAAAAAGAAAATATAGTAGGATTTATTTTATTCCAATATTTTTTCACTTTTAAAATTGGTAATATTATTGAGAAGTAGAATCAATAAAACCATAAAAAAATATCTTATGCTTTCATTAATGTCAAGCAAATAAAATACACTTCAGGGGGAAAAAAAATCCCACCAAAACTGAAAACAAACCCAACCATCAAAGTAGTGCTTCAGACTACCTGGCATATATTTTAAATTTTATTCATTAACCCAGTGTAGCCACTTAAAATGAAAACGTCCTCCACAAAAATTAAGTTCACTGATCAGTTCCAGAAAATCCTGATGAAATAAATGGCTTTTTTTTTGTATCCTTCATTGTTGTTAAAGAAGGGATTGTTTTCTAATTGAGGTGCTGATCTGATCCACAGGAAAACTAAACAGTGCTCGATTCTCTGCAGGCAAAGTGTGAGCACTTAGTTTCTTTTTCCTAGACCCTCATCTAAAATGGAGATAATGATATTTCTCTTCTCTCCTTCATTACCTTTCTTGGCTGATTAAATACTGATTCAAGAGCTCTTAACCAGATGCCTTCTCATGTTGCAGCCGTGTACTAATCTTTTAATTATATTATATTATGTGCCTGTATTGTAGTTGGCAGAATGGGGCCCTGATCTCTTCTGGGGATTTCCAGATTAGCAGAACAGAAAATAAAGGACACCTGTTCAGATAGCAGCATACCAAAATATTTTTCAGTAATTATGAACAATTCTAATGGTCATAAGATAATATTAGGAAATCCGTATAATTATTTTTCAAACCTCACACAAAAATACCTTCTTTGTGATTCTCCAAAACAAAGTAATTTGCTAATCCTCATCTTTGAAAACCGTATTTGAAACGCTACTTTGTGGAAATAATTTTTTGTGAATCATAGTATAAAAATTAACTACAGAAGGAGAAAATTAAAGTCTTTTATGGTACTGTTGATAAAAGAAAGACAGCCTGCTGTTGAGCTGCTCGCTTGCTTAGATACCTGGTATGTTGGCTTGCCAAAATGTGTAGGATGAACTTTGAACATGGGTAAGAAGAATATGATAAATATGGAGAACAAGAAGAAATACTATAAGAAAAGTGTGTGAGACAGGACAGAGATGCAGGTGAGCTGCCTTATTTTTTTTTTCCTGACGAAAGAAGTAAGGATAAGTAATAAGCTTTATATTGCACTTTGCATTTTCTTTGGGATGAACCCTGAAACCCTTAGTTTTGATTGAGGCATGAGAAAAGTTTTAAATTTGTTCCAAGTTGAATAGTTGTAGAGGAAGTTACCACATTTGGAAACTTTTAGGTGTGGATTGAGGCCTATAGAGAAATTTCACTATCTAAAGATATTTACAATGAAATGTTGCATTTTTGTAAAAGCAGAAACCCTTTGAGACATGTCTTTTCATTCTAAATTAACATTTGTCAAAGTAGAACAGTAATCTTCATGATAGCCTTGTGATTCCAAAACTGAACATATTCATTTGCTGTTCTGAAGGGAACAAGTTTTTTAGCTTGTTTTATTTAGAAAATTTTGAAGCAAAAATTAAAAATTATAACAAGATATATATGTGCAGCTTAATGAAGAGCAAGAAACCCATTTTTCACAAACATATAACCACTCAGGTTTTCCAGCCACAGAAAAGGTTAACAAAAAAAAACAACAAAAAACACACAAATAAAAACAAAATAAAAGGAAAATAATTTTTAAGAATCTTTGAACTCTTTCTCTGGCTTTACAGATGTAATGGAGGTGTGGATGACTGATTTTTTGTACTTCATTTCACTTTTTATATTTAGGCATACAGTAGGCAAAACCAGGCAGAAAATGACTGCTGTAACTAGTTAATATGTTGAAAAACAAAATTTTGTATCCATTTTATCCCTTTTGCAAAGGCATTGATGATGAACTCTTGATGTGAATCTTTATTTTATGAATCTGTATTGGGTTTGCATGGCAAGTTTTTGATGGTGGGGGGGTACATGGGGTGGCTTCTGTGAG